>NW_015113795.1:23020-93081 GCF_001443285.1 Poecilia latipinna
AAGTTTTGGCCCATCCACACCTTTATCTGATCTAAGCATCTGTTCAGTGATTGGATGGGTTCAGAGTCAGGTGTGAGTGTGAGCCACTTTAGGTGTTTACAGGTTAATGCCACAAGCACACAAAGCCACGGCACAAAGTTCTAACATGATCACACCTCAGTCTTGACACAGAGCCATAATTCTAACAGCAGCCAGACGTGTCAAACAAAAGCGGTCAGAGGTTTTGAGTCAAAGCCCTTCATTTTTCAGAGCAACACTTCCACATACCCTGACAGAGGTGACATTTCCCTGAAAGTGTCCTGACCTCATTGGAGTGCCTCAGTTTAAGATGTCATGAAAAACATGAAATGTATGAATCAACAGCCAGTTTTGTGCAGGAGATGAAGCATGGGCCTATTCCCACCCATCCCAAAGCACTCCGCCCCGCCTGCTGCACGCCCATCTGGCCCACAGAGAGGAAGAGGCGCGTGTGGGCGGAGTAGCAGATGAAGTGGGCGGTCCACCATGCGTGTGATAGCTAATGGTGAGGTGTGTGGCGTGTGTGTGTGTTTGGTTGTGCTCTAAAAAATCTGCAGAGAGAAGAAGCAGGATGCTTGGTTCAGTCATCCATGTAAAGTAGGCATCACAGCATATACCTTTATCTATAGTCTGCTGTTAATGGATACTTACACTTTAGAAGTCATGGTGGACTAATTTATCATAAGCTGTGAAATAGAAACTGGTAAAGAAGAAAACTAATCCAAAAGGATTTTAAAAAATCTAAAATTTAAAAAACAATTTTAGGATTAGAGCATTGTTTGCCTAATTTGCTGTTACCTTTTTACATAAATTGACAAAGGCCGGGATTTTAACGGTTTAATTTTCATGAATGAATTAAAAAAATTTAATGCAATCAAGTCACTAATTTTTTAACATACAAAGTTTCCGGACAGAACTTTAGTACTTGTGTATTTCTAGTACGCCTGTAAATATGAGGCACCAGGAATGTTTTGGCTAAAGCCAAAGCTTGGATTTATGGAAAGTTCGGTCTTCAAAAAATTAAGGACGGTGTAACAAGCCAAGTTTAGTTCAGAATCACATGGATGCCTGGCTGCCACAACATTAATTAGTTTGTAATTATCCAATCAGTCAGATTGGCTATGTTCTTAGAGAATGTTTAACAGTTTTTTTTTCTTTCTTTTCTTCATAATCTGTCTGTGGGTTAAACAAAGGAAATATTAATTTAGACCTTCATGTTTGCTGCTTCCATGCTTTTTCTTTTCCTTGTATTCACTTCTTGTTCTTTGGACAGGTTTTGCTGTTGTTCCCTCTTTCATTATATATTTTTCAAGCAGTTATTCTCTAAAAAGAAAAACAACTTCCGTTCTTCTCGGTAATATTCCATTTCCAGACCTTTTTCTGTGTTTGCCACTCTCATGTCTGTAAAATCCTAATCTCGCTTTCCTATTTTCTTTTCTGCTTTTTTTAAACTTCACTCCTCCTTTATCATAACTTCTTCTCATTTCTTTCGTCTCTCTGGTGGACCAAACAGTCCAATAACAGCTGGAGGAAATTATGCATGAAAACTCATCCGTTGCTCTCTTTAATAATTATCCAGTCATGCAATTAATTGACTTTCCTTTTCAGGAACTTGGTTTTTCTGTCTCTTGCTTTTGCCTCTTCTCTCCACCTGAGCCATCATTTCTTGTTCATTTCAGAGACTTTCGTTTCCCACTTCCATTTTTTTCCTGTCTTTTTTTATAGACCTTTGCAGAGATTGCTGTTATTGAAAGATATTTCCTTTTTTAGATGTAACTTCAACATTTCTGCATGCTCTTATGGAAAACTGAAGTTAATACAAATATGTTTTCAGAGTAAATAGCTTGGATTATTTACATGTGAGAATTAAATTTAACAATTTACATTGTAATAGACCTCTAGAAACCAAAAGATGTGCATATTTTTGCCACATCTTGCAGTCATATATTCACAGATGTGTAAATTACATATGTTCCTTTGTTAAACACATGAAATTCTTTCTGAATCGATCATGTGATAATTTTTTATGATCCATCCACTCATTCTTTTATGTTTCTACCTCATTAAGCGTCCTTCTGAACCTTGTTCTTCATCTTTGCTGACATTCATTTCTTTATTTGTTGTCCCCAGTTCTATTCTTTTGCTGCATATCTTCCCTTTCTCTCTCTGCCTTTCTTCCTGTCTAACTACTGTCGACTAACGACGACAAATGCCTTTAAAAATATTCTGAGGAAGAGCCAGGTTAGATTGAAATGTCAGTAAATGAGTCATTCTGACTCAATATCTCTTATCACCACCCTTCTTCTTTGGAAGCATTTAGAAAAAGTAGGAGCAGAAAAAATTCCAACAGGCCAACCTTGTATATGAAATTAAATGATAGCTGCAGTAAAAACAATAAAACAGTTTATAATTGTTCTTATGATCTGTGTCTTGTGAAATCACTAACACTCAGTGCTACGTAAGTTTATTGTATTGATTTAATGTACAGAATGCAGAGAAATAAGTGATTAGCTTGCATTACTAATTGTAGTTAGCATGAAGGCTAAGTATGTGACTGGTCACGACCAAAGCAGGAACAAGTCCTCCCAGGAGCGCTTTGAGCTCCTTACAGCTTTTGAAAGTGTGGATTTTAAGATTTCTGATGATGTCAAACACATGGAAATAAAAAACAAAAATAGTAATTACATTCCTTTCCAGCAGGTTTGGCTGTCTCATCCCATGCTTCTCTTTGTTTACTGGGAGACACTACCAACAACATTAATGATTTCCCAATTACTAAACAACTTCTTATAGCTTTAATCATTGCTAAGAAAACAATTGCTATGAATCGGAAAACAAGGATTACCATCAGTGTGACACATTGGAAAAATTCACTCATTGAACACATTTCAATAGAAAATAAAATAGATTTTATATGATTCTCATATATACTTTAAATAACATCATCTATGTACTGTGATCACTGTTTTCACCCTGCCTTGCTCTTCCTCCTTTTTCCTTTGTCAGCATCGTCTCTCCCTCATCATTTCATGTAGTTCCTGTACAACAAATTTCACTCAGTATAAATTCATTCATCAATTCCATTAATGGATCTGTCATATGTCTATATTTACCTGTATTTCATAATTTCTTGATATGTTATTCTTATTGCTAGTATTAAGATATATATTTATATATTTATTGTTGCTTTTTCTTTTTTTGTTTTGTTTTTGTTGGTTTGTTTCTTGTGTTCTGTTTTTCTTTTTTTTATTGCTCTACATACTCATAATGTCATTCATATTACCATTTCTGCCCACACACTCTCATATATACACACACGCACACACAGTTAATGATACTCATTCTCTGCAACACCATACCTCTGTTTTCTATTTTTTTTGTTAGCTCAGCGATTTTATTATCCTTTCATTATGTAATATGTCACTCTGTTTTTGTTATTATTTTGATATTAAATAAAATTATACAAAAAATAAATAAATAAAATGAGCAGTTAATCACAGTACATCTATTAATGAAGGAAAACTCAATATGGTATAGCAACTCATCCTTTCAGCTGTTGGTGTTGAGCAGCTCTACATCACAATTAGATCTACTTTATTATCTTGCAGATGGTGAGTTTCTCCTTAGTAGTACTGAAGGCAGTCCAGGTACCACCAGTGGTACCTTACCAGAGTTTAAGAACAAATAAAGTTAAAACTGAACCTCTAGTACTCCATTTTTATCCATCTGCCGTTTTTTGTTGTGCAGCTTTCGCTGAGCTCCAGACAGACATCCACGAACTGACCCAGGAACTGGACGGCGCAGGGATTCCCTTCTTGGACTATCGCACATACGCAATGAGAGTCCTGTTCCCTGGAATTGAGGATCATCCTGTGCTTAAGGAGATGGAGGTACGGGTCAGTACACCATCGGCCAAATTTCATACTGAAACAAACTAACAATCAACTTAACAGAACCTAAAGCTAGCAGCCAATACTAATCCACTAACACTGCCTTTAAGTGTTTCTGAAGTTGTTTTTAATACTCTTAAAGTGTCCCTCTGGCTTTTCCGCTTAATTCCTTTTCCATCATCCCATGATGGGCTTCATCAAAGGCAGGTTTTTGAAAAAAGTCTGACACTAAAAAGAGCCCAAGATGTCGTTTACCTCAAAGCAATCACATGACCTACTTTGCCTTTTATGTGTTTATCCCCATCACATTCAATGCAAATAACTTTTCAAGAGCCCTGGTGTCATCTTTAGTCGAGTCTCAGAGGAAAATTTTCTTCAGTTTTTTTTTATTTTATTTTTTTTATTTTAGATAGAGTTATAAACTTGTGATTCATTTAAATAAAATCCTATAAAAAATCACAAGCAAAAAAAATGCTTAAGAAATAGAAAAATGAAGGTAGTACAGAGGGAAATTAAGAGTCTGGGTTATTTGACTGCTGCCTGCATTATACATCACTGCTGAGTTTCTAATTGAATTTTTGCATCCACCTTCTGAGCACAGCAGAATGAAGATGGTGAAGCTGATATCTACAGACTTTTCACCACCCAGACCAGTGGAAGTAGAATTAATAGTATGTCTCCAAATACTGCTCTCCCTCAGACCTAAAAAAATAAATAAAATAAAGCCAAGTTTGTAATCAGCAGAATCATTAAGATGTAGAATCTGGTCCTGCTCCGTTGGCTTTGATTGGAGCGCTGACTTTTTGGAGTAAAAGGATAATTTGTTTGACCTTTAACAGCTTAATTTAATCACTCTAATCCAGACAGTGGATTTTCTTTTGAAAGGGAAGCTCTCTGGGTGGTCTTTGAGCTGTCTTTTTTTTACCTTTTCTATTCATTCTTCGTGATTCAGCTTTAGCTTTATTTAAACAAAATGACACCAAATGCAGATGAAATGACATTAAAGAAGAAAACCTGTAATAAACTTGAACAACACCACATCGCACCCACTTAATGACTCATTGTTTTCCAGCATATCTAGAAAATGCAACTAATTTCGTCTCACCTTAACTAGAATCATAATGAAGTTGATCTAATATGGTGTATTTAAGGTGAGACAATGCTAACATGATTTGTTACCCAACAATATTAAACTAACTGCCCAATTAAAGGAAGGGGTCAGGGCCACGTTAGTCTGTTTCCTCATAACTTAACAATTTGATCACGGGCTAAGCAAATGCTATAATAGATATATTGTTTAAGCTAGTTACAAAATTAACATTCTCACTGGACAAGCCCCCATTTGTTTTGCAGCCCAACTGGGCAAGAATAGAGTAAGAAACAACCAGAGAAAAAAAGTTGACCAGACTTAGAAGGCAACATAAAACACCAAGGGAGGTTGTCCGTTTGCTTATAGCACGTATAAAATATACATATTTTGGGCATGTTAGCAAGTCAACAGATTTTCCCGCCTCAGTGAGGTGGATTGTTTTATTGATTCTGCTGTTGTTTTACTGGGCTTACAACTTGAACTTCATATGTTTCTGTATAATTAATTTGGTCCATATTGTGATCAATATGGTAAGATCACAACTGGATTTTTTTGAGTAGTGGCAAAGTGCTGTTACTATAATACTTGGCATGTGTAGAATACTCCTCAACAGGCACCTCAGCTGCACACACACTTAAAGCAGTTTGACAGAATTTTGTGGTAATGTCGTAGAAATGTCCTCTTCTTGGTGACTTCATTGTCGTCCCCGAAAAGTTTGGATACGAAGCAGCCTAAAGTACAAAAGGATGAATTGCTAAAAAGACAAAAATGTCCTACTCCCGTTTCTTACCCGTACTCTTCACATCAGGTGGGTGCTTTCTCTGTCTGGTAAGCTGTAAAGTCTCATTTATTCACATGAGCCACTCAAAGACACCTCTCAAATGCTTCAATTCTTTACTCCTTATGAGTGTTATTAGTCAAAAGTAAGAGAAACTGTACAAAACCAAATTACAGCCTTCAAAACAGATCAAGATGTCAACCACAGACATGATCGGCCATTAACCAAAGTCCCTAAAGCATGAGTGCACCTTTTAATTTAAAGGTCAGGTAGGCATTGAGCAAAAGGGTGCTCCCTTGTTTTATTGCTGCGTCTAGACTTTATTCTTTGTCCCTCTGTATTTCCCCCCAGGCTTGACCGTATAATCCAATGGCCTGGATAAACCAGTGCTCTTCTCTTTATTGCTCTGTGTGGCTGCTCTCTATCCTAAGTTGAGCAGACAAACCGCGCACACATTGACAGGAGACCCAAATGTCCTCACATATGTGGACATAAAGCTGGAATCAGCCTTAAAATCAGGTGAAAACTCAGTGCAGTATGTACATGCATCCCTCTTCTATCTTTGCCTTATCTCAGTCTTTTTTTTTTTTTTTTTTACTCTCAGGCACATCACTCTCAGCTTCCCCCTCAGAGGCCCTGGGAATCTCATTTAGCACTTTACAGAGAGGTCCAGACACTTTATTATGGCATGTCTGAAGAGAGGCGGAACAGAAAGCACAAGTGGGGGAAAATGAATGAAAAGGGAATAAGTGTTAGGGTGTGTCAAAGTTAAAAAGATACTCACCAGCGAAGGATTGGATAAATTCAATATGAGACTTGAAGGATGTATAAAAATAATAAGAATGAGAGTGAGAGGAAGAATTAGAGTAGTGAAGGAGGGCATCTTCATGGGGTTTAGTGTGTTGTTGATAAGTAGTGACAGGTGCCAGCCAGGGGAACAAGCAGGGTGCACCTCTGTCACCAACTCTGACACACATATAATCCTGCCAGGCACTGATGTGCCTTCCTGTTTACATTGCTCTCAATTTCCTGCTTCTCTCTGAGTTTGACAGAAATGCTTTTCAGGTGGAGACTAGGCCAGATAGATACTTAGAAATAGTTCAGCATTTTTTTAAATGAGGTTTGTCTTCAGGGCTGTTGATTGTACCTAGGCTTCCAATTGTCATGTTGAGCCAATGTTTCAAAATGTCACAAAAAATAAAGTGCAAGTTAGGCTTGATTCCCTTGACTGGTTTGGAGCAAATAACCCCGGCTATGCAAAGCGTGTCATTTAATTATGTAAGCGTCATTATGTCAAAAATTTACACTGTATATAATTGTAATAAAACAAGGTGTAGAGGTTGCCTAGACCACAAATCTCAGAAAAATGGAGAGAGACGTCTGACCAGGAGGTTTGTACGTATAAAACTTTCAGTTTCTTACCACTGGTAAGACATTGACCCACCAGTATATGGGAGCATTTTAACACTTTCATCCCAGCCAAGAGTGCCTCTTGCTGGCCACCCCAGGCAAACTGCCCTCCCCTCCGTTCTGGAAGTTTGGACTGTGGCCAGTTTGCTACTTCAGAACTTATTCAGCAAATGTTTTCATTTCCCTCTTTGGTGTGTTAACTATTTTTTCAGAAAAGCCAAAAACCACCTCAAGCAACTATAAAAATGTTTTTGCGAAGTTGAAGTAATTTTGAATTTTGTCATTTCCTTCAACATTTTCTAATGCGATGCTTCGAAATACGCCTTTAAAAAAATGTTAGTGGAAATTCACCTGCTGTAACTCTGGAGGGCATCTGTTGAGCATGGTGCATCAAAACTATCTGACCATCCACACCAGTTTCATCCAATCAGTGGATGACTTTCCGAGTCAGACCTGGTCTGTTCAGGTGTTCAGATGCAGCAGCTTGAAAGAGGCTTATGTTGTCTTTGTTCTTTCTGTCAGCCCATGGCTGTCATGACCTCACATGCTCTTTATTTAATGCACTTTGGTTGCTGTTGTATGAAACCTCACCTCTGTGCCCAGACCCGTGTTTAATGCCTCCTAAACTGAAGTACCCCCAAACCTCAGACCTTCATCCGACGAATACCTTGAGAAATTTTAGTAGCCCTGCTAACTGAGTTTAACGGATTCATTTTAGGGAATTGTATCTTGTAGTTGCATATTTAATTGCTTGTTATATTGGATATTACTGTTATGAATCAGACATGTTTTGTGTTGAAATGAGAGCTTAGACTGAGCCAACCTACTGTACTGTGAACTTGACTAACATATGGAGAAAGGAACCCTGAAGAACCATTTCCATCTACTGTCTGTTCAACTTCAATTTATGTTAAATGCAAATGTGAATACTAAAAGAATGTTTTGTTAAAAGCAAGATATTAACTGCTCTCAATCTTTTTCAGAACTCTGCTTCAAAAGTTGTAAATGATCCCTTTAGGCTTTAGAGCTTTAAACATTTCATTAAAGGGCCTCCAGCTAAACAACTGAGTTGAAATTTAAGTTGATCTGAGCAAATTTAAAATGAAATCCTTTCAGTACATTACAGACAGACACGCAGACAGGCCAGATGGTTTAAATGCACGTGGCTCTCTGGCAAAGGCAACAATTAAAAATTCTTGTTTCATTGATTTTTCAACTGGAGAAAGGTCCAAGGCTTTCGCCCCCCTGATGTCAAGCAGACAATCGTGTTAGATTGTCTGCTAAAATCGTTTGACATCAAACACATCACACAGCAGCACAGCAGGAGGAGCAGTAGTCAATCAGCCGCAGCTTGGTGTTTAACAAGACAGTATTGGATCTCGGCACAAGCTAAAGAAATGCCTGCTTTCTGATGTGTTTGTTTGCATGTGTTAGTCTTCCTCCAGTCATTTTTTTAAAAAACTCTTTAAAAAAATCTAGTCTTCTTTACATTTCTTTCATGAAAATATTTTGTTGTGCCTTAAAATAGTAGGCTATATTTGTTTGTTTGTTGCACTATTATTCTTCAGTATAGTATAACTTGAAACTCCGCTAGTTTTGCTGAATTAAGACAAGTCTTTAAGAGAAGCAGACCAGAACTCCTCCAGAGCAAATAGTCCCTGCCTGTTATCACAGATGCTTGGTGGAAGTTTTTGCCACTACAGATGCCAGAACCAGTCAGAAGGTTTAAGGTTAATATCATTTTCATAACAGCTCAGGTTGGTTAGGATCGATTTGTTTCCCCTTTATAAATTAATTTGTCATTTTAAGATTTCCACTTTAAGTCCAGTTATCCAGGTTATCAAAATGTGCTTGATGTGTGGAAAATTAAACTGTGACCAAAAAAAAAAAAAAAAAAAACAGCAAAAGACAAAAGCTTTTGTATGGTATGATACCAACAGGTTAGAAATAGGCTCTCTCACTCTGAGATTGATTCAAAAGGAGCTCAGACATAAAATGGACCAGGAGGTTTGAATCTTTAAAGGCCTGGGCCGTCAAATCAGCCTAATAAAAGAACAGGAACAGGTTTATAGATGGAAAATGTCATTTTACTTCCATTAGACGCTGTTGTCATGCTGTCCATCTGTCACTGTGCTTTTATTCAGGTCCAAGCCAATGTTGAGAAGGCACTCACGCTGTTTGGCCAGCTGTTGACCAAGAAGCACTTCCTGCTGACATTCATACGTACACTTGAGGCTCAAAGGTCTTTTTTCATTGGTTTAATTCATATAAATAATTTGTTGTGTATTTTTATGCATTTAAACAAATGTAAGATTCTTTTTAGGGAAATAAACTTGGTAGTTGCACATTTAATTGCTTGTTACATTGGATATTACTGTTATTAAAAAAGCCCTACAACATTACAAACAGTAATGGTTGTGTTTGGTCATTAATTAGACCACAAAAGACTAAATTTATGATGAAAAAAGTTGCAAACATTAACAATTCAGCAATGCTAAATTAGCTGGAAAATTCCTCTTTGTGCACCATTTAAATAAGATTAAATAAGCATTAATATTTAAAACAAAACCTTTAGATTAATTGTGCACTTTTGAATTTATAAGAAGAAAGCTTCCAGTGGAAGACAACAAAAGGCCATTAAAGCGTGTGGGCTGTTCTGATGCGTTGCCAGGTCGTTTTCTATGCGGGATCGAGGCAACGTGGCATCTCTGATCATGACGGCCCTGCAGGGGGAGATGGAGTACGCCACAGGGGTCCTGAAACAACTGCTGTCTGATCTGATAGACAGAAACCTGGAGAGCAAAAATCACCCCAAACTGCTGCTCAGGAGGTGAGAAAGGAGAGATTTGAATGGCTTAAACTACACTGGTTTACTTTCCTTCTGTACAAGTTTTACTGGCAAACTTTACATAGGATGTCAGTTTTGTTAGAATCATCTGTTCAGTTTAAATTAGTATGTCTTTAGTTTCAAAGTTTTTTTAGAGATATTTTAGCAAATATTTTTTGGCTCATAAACATTTTAGCTGCAAACACAAACACTTGATATATTCAGTTTAAAATTTAAAGAAAAATGCTTGATCTTTAAAGCTCCTCGCTTAACACTGTTGAGTAAAAACAGACACTATGGTGTGAATGGCTCTGTGGCTTTGAGGATGTTAAGGACAATTAAATAATAAAATACCACACAAATTAAAAAAAAAATATGCCATACGTTCTGCTTACTGGCACATTATGATACATTTGCAAGAAATTTCTTAGATCACATTTTACCTTTCCAACCTCGCATTGCCTTTTGGATTGTTATTTGTTGTGATTTTCTTTTACTTAAAAATAATTATTTTTATAAAAACCATTCAGAATATGTTTCATTATCATATCTGGAAACTCACCAAAGGCTGTTGTATATGTCCAGAAACAAAACCTTGATCTTATCACTTCTTGTTTTGCTCTTTTCTTTCATGTTAGAACGGAGTCTGTTGCTGAAAAGATGCTAACCAACTGGTTTACTTTCCTCCTGTACAAGTTCCTCAAGGTGAGACATTAATTTTTTTATCATAATTGAGTATATCCATTTAACCATATAATCTGATCTTATATGGTTTATTGTTCATAAAGCCTAGTGTTATGGCTCAGTTTAGCGTGCTAGCTTGGGTACCTTGACTTAATACACAGTACACAGATAGAATGGCAGAAATAACATGTTTGTCACAAGCAGTTCAAGGCTTTGTTTACCCTGTGTACTTCATAAACAGTGAAAAAGCTGTTAAAGAAATACATTTTTGGCTGCTTCCTTTATGTCTGTGTCATGTGACCTGCTCAGCCAGGGCTCAGTTTCCCCTCAGGCTGACAGCTGTGTGGGAGAAACCTTGAGCTCTGCAAGCAGCCATAACACTAGAGGTTAAAAAGTATGATATTCAAAGCAAAGCACCAAGTTTATGAAACAGGTAAACAACTTTTCTTCCAAGTTTTATCCTCTCATATGATTCATTGGAACAGCAAGTAAACATTTGACAAGGGGGATCATCAAAGAGTCATATCAAAACACAGAAGACGCACTCTAGTGTTAGCATGCTGCTGCAGAAAACTTCACACACAAATATCAGCAGAAGTGACACGTAGATCTACTGAATAATTTGTAGCTATATGAGCCAAATTGAATGGAAACAACAAACCCAAGTGAGTTTTTGTTGACTTTTGTCAGATCAGTTTAGCATCTTTCTGAAACCCAGTTAGCATTAATGTTCTAGCAGAGAAGACTGCTGCAAAAACTATGTGGACAAAACACTGGCCGAGAAAAGAACTAGCAATAAGATGTATGAAATTGAAGCTTGTATCTGAGGATATTTTAACTCTATGAATAACTACCATTCACTCTTAAATCCATGTGCTGTTATTCTTTATCTGTACAAAAACCACTTTGAGAAAACACAAAATGCCTATTAGATTTTAAGAGATTAGCAAAAGTGTGAATTAGCATAAATATATTTTTCTTCATCTTCATGTTGGTGCAGTATCTAGCACTGTTACCATGCAGGAAAAAGCATGAGGACTTATGGCATAGAGTTTGCATGTTCTCCATGTGGATATGTGGGGTCTTTCCGGGTACCCCACACATACACTGAGACGTTAGATTTAAAACCATGGTTTTAAGTCCAAATCATGGACTTAAAACTTAAAACCGCTCCTGGTCTAAAACAACCAATCAGAGCCAGGAGGATGGTCTTAGCGCTGTCATGACCCTTGTATTCATGCTGCTAAATGTGCTGAAAGCGGAGAAGCAACTTCCAGTTTCAGGAAAACTTTTTTTCTGCCATCATTGGTGTCCATGCTTCTTATTGTTGCCATTCATGAGAGCCTCTGTTGCTGTGAAGCAACTGGAGGTAGGGAGCATAACATTCATGAGCATGATTGACAGTGCTAAGACCCTCCTCCTGGCTCTGATTATTTGTTTCTGACTAAACAGTGTATTTAATCAGATGAGAGCAGGTCCACATAGAGAAGGCAGAGGAGCTCAATTAGGCTAGGTTTGGACACAAACACGTCTTCTGCGTGTTTGTGTATGCGTGTGTGTGTCTGTGCGTGTGTGTGTGTGTCCAGGAACAGATGAATATTTTAACTAACTTTGTAAATTTCCTGTTTAACTATTTAGTTTGACAGTTTTTTAGATGAGAGGATGCATGGATTTTGTAATACCTGGAATTCAGAAAAAATTTGGATACAATACAATAACAATCCATCCATCCATCCATTTTCTTCCGCTTCATCCGGGGTCGGGTCGCGGATGAAGCGGACCGACCCTGCTTCACCCGTGGAAAGTAGTATTCCACTTTAGGTAAAATGTTTTGTTTTTGCCAAGAAACAATCTCTTCTTTCCTAACTTTGTCCCCTTGTCTCACACGTCCTCTTCACTGATCTTTTTTTTTAGCTCACATCTTCTCCTTCTATGATCTCTCTTTCATCACAGTCTTTCTTTTGTCATTATTGAGCTGTCAGTCTCGTCTCTCCCTTAAGGTCATTTGCCTCTCCAGAGGGTGTGGGATGTGGCACACTGCTGTCCTCCTGCCTTCATCTTTGTCTCATCTCTTTCCTTGTGCCTTGATTGAAAAAAACCTCAATAAAAACACATCCAGTTATTATTATTTTTTTTTATCATTTCAGATATTTTCAAAATCTGAAGAGAACATTGATTTTCATACATTTTTTTAAAGATTTGTTTTGAAAAGATTGAAACATTTACATGAAGATAATTCTGTGTTTTAAAACACATGACAAGTGGAACCTAAATGTCTCCACATATTTTTATGTCTTCTAATAACAAATAATCAAACATCTGGCATATTTCAATTCATTTAACACTAACATTCCAAATATGTAAATCTTAAAGTAAAAATTTCAGTTCAATAAGAGCAGTTGCTGTAACCTTGAAAATTTACCACTGACATATGTTTAAGGAAGCTTGATGAAAGCCAGGGAGTGTGCAGGCCAAAGCTGCATGTTGTGGAGGAGCTTCCAGTGAATGCAGAAGCGTAACACCCCGGTGTCTTCAGCAGCTGCCTGCTTAATTGGCCCTGATGCTAACAAGCTTCTTGAAGCTCATGTAGGTGGAAGGAGGCCGAGGACAAGAAAAGGTTGAAGGTGGGAACCGCTGCTGGTGGTTAGAGGAAAGATGAATCTGAGAGGGCATTGCCATCAGGTGTTAGGAAAACAGGAAAAGGGAATTGAGGAGGGAGAGAAAGGCAGCAGATCTGACCGGACTGGACTTAGAAATGACAAGTGTTTGAGCATTAAAGTTTGTTTTTGAAATAATTATCATTCATATGTAAATGATTTATGAAAGTTTTCTCTCTAGAAGAATTCTAAACCTTTTTTTTTTACATTTTGTAAAATTAGGACATTTTTGAATGTATTATATTGGGATTTTATGTGACAGACCAACAGAGTAGCTTAAAACTGAGACATAAAAGGAAAATAATGTTTTCCAAGATTTTTCTAAATCTGAAAAGCTTTTTACATTTAGCTATCATTAACCCAATACCCCTAAATAAAATCCAGTTCAACCTCAGCATGTCACAATGAGCAACAAATCCATTAATCACATGACAAATTAAAAAAAGCTAGATAATTTCCATTTGACTAACTGCTTTTTAAAATTTTGTTTACAGAGACTTCAGTGTTCATTTTATTTGTTGTTTCAGTTTTTTTGTATTTGTTTATTTATTCTAGAAATATAAAATATCTTCCATTTCCAGTGTCAAATGTTTGTTAGAAATTAAAGTTTATTGATCCAGTTGCATTATTATGCCATTACCAAGATATTGCTTGAAAATGGACTCCAAACAACATTATTGTTTGTCACAATAACGTTTTTTTATTTCAAACAGACAAAAAGTAAAAACAAGAAAAAATTCAAACAAATTATCATGCCATATTGACATGTAATTTTACATTACCTGTTTGATAAGGAGTAGGTAGAAAATATAAGATCTTATGATTTCCTTGCTCAGTCCTCTGTGCTAATAAAGTCAGCATAGAGTTATAAATACATTTGTAACTGAAATAGAGTTACATTTTCTTTTCATTTTTAAAAGTAAAGAGTGAATACAAGAGATGAAGAAGTGGACGACAAAAATGGAACGGCAACTGATGTTAAAGGGAGGAAAGTAGAAATGTGTGTGTTGGAGAAAAGGAACGAGCTATCAAGTATGCTTGAAGGTGAGATGGAGAAATGTGTACTTTCCCTCCTTGTTCTCATCCGAAGCAAAACACACACACACACACACACACACACACACACAGCCAGTCTGAAGTATCTCCCCGAGCAGCACACAGTCAGTCATTAAACTCTTGTCAGGATGAGTATTGGCCGTGATGTGTCCTCCTTCTTCCATCTAAACTGCTGCTGCATCAGCTGGGGGACTTTTCCTCAGGCCCAAGTGATGACTAATGACACTATTGATTGGCAAGTGTCTCTGATGGAGAGAGGAAGGTACGAAGCATACTTACAGTGTAACATCTGTGTCTGCTAACAAACGCTCAACAGCTTTTAGTCGAGTCCAGAGGGAACAAAGTTTACGTAACACAACTTTATCATTCACATTTCAAGACAAAGTCAAATGCAAAGTCTTTTCAAGGAGCTGTGGATAATTTTGGACAGGAAA
Organism: Poecilia latipinna; assembly: GCF_001443285.1. Classification (NCBI taxonomy): domain Eukaryota; kingdom Metazoa; phylum Chordata; class Actinopteri; order Cyprinodontiformes; family Poeciliidae; genus Poecilia; species Poecilia latipinna. The sequence continues at coordinate 37,865 of NW_015113795.1, forward strand.
CACAAATATTCAAGATTCCATTTGAACAACAGCAGTCCTGGGTCATCTCTTATGGTTGCTCCGCACAAGTTTTCTATTAGATTTAGGTCTGGAGACTGAGGTTGTCATAGAACAGGGTGTCAGCGCATCCTGAAGTCTTAATATGTCTTATATTCATTAAGAAACATGTAAGTTGGCCTTAAATATGTTAATCAAGTCTTAAATTTTGTCGTGCCAGGACTACTTAATCTCCTATATTCTATGGAACTTATTTTTCTCATGGATTATTAATTAGATATTCGTAAAATTGCAATTACCTCCTGACCTCATGATTCAAATACAGTCGGACAAAATTAAAAACAAGTTTTATTCCAGGAAATTCCAGGTGTTCAAATACTCCAGCAAACTGTTTACCTCAAGTATTTTTTTCCCTTTCATCCTGAATTACGGATTTTATTTCCCTTCTCTAGAAAGTCTAGAAATGATTACAGCTTGAGGAAAATCCCGCTCTGCCTGAGCTGCAGATAACTCTGACATCCTTGTGCCTCCTCCCTCACCAGGAGTGCGCCGGCGAGCCTCTGTTCATGCTGTACTGTGCCATCAAGCAGCAGATGGAGAAGGGACCCATTGACGCCATCACAGGAGAAGCCCGCTACTCCCTCAGCGAGGACAAACTCATCAGGCAACAGATTGACTACAAAACACTGGTCAGTAAACTTCCTGCGTCTTTGGGCCCGTTCGGTCTCAGTCACTTGACAGGTTACTGAGCTTTAGTCACACTAATCAGCTGTCTGACTGCAGAAGACTGCTTCCCTGATTAGTGAGGAGTATACTCAGCTTCCCTGCATGGTAAACGTGGCACTTCACATCCATCCAGCGCTGTTTGGTGTGGGGATGTGATCTGGCTATGAAGTGACTCATCTTGTGCCCAGTGCCAACTATGTTGTCTATCAAAACAAAGCACTTGTGGTTTGGACTGGAAACACAATAAGGCACATGAGGTTCCTCTGTAGTTGTTTTGGTCGACACTCAAGTGTGAATGTTGAGTTATTTTGGATCCAGTCGGTCGAAGCAGACCGGGAGTTCGACCAAGGTTTGAAGTGGCTGCTGCATAGGTGTAAAAATGCTGTCCTCCACCTGAACAACCATACAGACATCTCAACAGCTGGCTGTTAGCATGAAGCACTCCTGATTAGGCCCAGTACCATGTGTCTGTAACTATATCCTTTCTGCTCTGCTGTTTTTTTCTGCCAGACGCTGCACTGCGTTAACCCGGAGAATGAAAACGCCTCAGAGGTGACGGTCAAGTGTCTGAACTGTGACACCATCACTCAGGTCAAGGAGAAGTTGCTTGATGCCGTGTACAAAGGCAGCCCTTACTCACAAAGACCAAAGGCGTCTGATATGGATCTTGGTAAGCCATGCAGTTCTGTCAGCAAGAAGAATAAAGTTGTATTAATCTATCTTAACTTTCTCAGTTCACATATTCAATAATGATTTCAAACTTAATGAACTATTGATGGTATTTTGTGACATGTGGGAAGAAAATGTCCATTGTTACACTAATTTTGTTCAACTCACATAAAGAACAGCTCCACTCACCAGCCACTATATTAGGTACACCTGACAGTACCAGTTTGGACTAATTTGCTTTCAGAGCTGCCTTAGTTCTCCGTAGTAGAGATTCAATTAGAATGGGTCCATGCTGATATGTTTTCATTGAACACTTACTGCAAATCCGTTGTGAAAGTCTCCTGTTTTACCCTATAACAAAGAGACTGAGGTGTAGTGACTGGACAGGGCAGCAGAGTACAGTGAACCCAATGTCATATTCAGGAAACATGGCATGTGCCTGTGGAAGTAGCCATCAGAAGATGCTTTTACTTTGGACGTGACGAAATGGAAATAGTCAGCAACAATACTGACGTAGCACTGAAATTTAAATGGAGCTCAGTCGATACTAAGTGGCCCAAGGCTGGCTGAGCAAGTATCCCCACCACCCTTTTACACAACCATAGCCAGCCTGGAGGCAATATTGCAGCACCTGGTCATTCGTGTCAGATATTTTTTAACTCAGTGCAGATCGCTCTGCACCGTTCACTCTAACTTGTTGATTTGGAAGGTGCCGGTTTCCCTGCACTGGCATTTATATGAACCCTATTCTCTTTGCTTCCAACTTCCCTCTTTAAAAGAATGGCGTCAGGGTCGAATGGCCAGAATCATTCTGCAGGATGAAGACGTCACGACCAAGATCGACAACGACTGGAAAAGACTCAACACGCTAGCTCACTATCAGGTAAGCAAACACACAAGCGCACATAACACAACACACTGAAAGAGATTCACGAGCAGGTGTGTGTGTGTGTGTGTGTGTGTGTGTGTGTGTGTGTGTGTGTGTGTGTGTGTGTGTGTGTTTTTGCTGTGCAGGTAACAGATGGCTCAGTGATCGCCCTGGTGCCAAAGCAGAACTCTGCGTACAACATCTCCAACTCCTCCACCTTCACAAAGAGCCTCAGCAGATACGGTGCGGCTCGGTTTCTTTTCTCAGCTCCTTTCCATTTAAATCATTCCATCAATGATTTCTCTCTCTGCCTCTCGTCCCGCCACAGGTCTGAGCTCTCTTTCATTCACTCTTTGTTTGTCAGGGTCGTGATTGGGACCCATTTTTTTCTTACCTCCCCACCCGCCTGAGTGAATGGCAATCCTTTATATCCATTGCCATCAGCCCAGGCCAAGGCTATTCCACAGCTATTGCCAAAGCAGTCCATAAATGACGGGCATTAAAGTAGACACCTTGCTCTCTGGCTGACAGAGTGAAAAAGAGAAAGGACACCTGGAAGTCACAGAGATAGAGGCCCAAGCATTGTAAGCTTCAGTGGAAAATCAAATTATTTACAGAATAAATTACCCTGTGGAAAGAAACCAAGAAAAACCTGAACCCTTATCTTGTGCAGAGTGGGTTTTGTCCATCCATCCATCCATCCATCCATCCATCCATCCATCCATCCATCCATCCATCCATCCATCCACCCATCCATCCATCCATCCATCCATCCATCCATCCATCCATCCATCCATTCGTCCATCCATCCATCCATCCATCCATCCATCCATCCATCCATCCATCCATACATACATTCATCTATTCATCCATCCATCCATCCATCCATTCATTCATTCATTCATTCATTCATTCATTCATCCATTCATTGTCTACCCTTGTCCCTTAGTGGGGTCAGGAGGGTTTCTGGTGCCTATCTCCAGGGGTACACCCTGGACAGGTCGCCAGTATGTCACAGGCCTTGCACCAACCACCTTCACCAAAAGTTTAATATTTAGGCTGGAAGCTAGAATAACAAACAGGACACTTACTCTTCTTCTTCTGGTATCTAAAGAAATTACAAATGAGAGATTTCAGGTTTTTTACTAATGGCTGTGTGAGTTTAACGTTTTTTTTTTACACAGCACTATCCAAAAGTAATTGAAAGCTAACCAACTAGAAAAACATAGAAAAGCCAAATAGTAACAAAATCTACGAGTGCCTATGTATTAACAGCCTCCTCCCAAAATGCTTACTCACCTCAGATATGTCCACCAATTAGGAGTTGGGTCAATGGGTCAAACCACCCAAAACTTAATTAGATGAAGTTGAATTAAACCTTTTGAATGTGACCTACAGCAAAAATCAAGAGATGTGTTAACTAGAATTTGATATCCTCTCTTTTGCGCTTTTACACCCAAATACTTTGCAGACTTGCGACAGGGAATAAATTTACTTTTGAACAGCTTCTCACATTTCTATGCTTCCTCTGAATTCGCGTTGGTGATAGTAAAACCAGCGAACTTTGAACTTTCATTGTGCAACATTGAACACAACCAAAAAATGGAGGCTTTGGTGCGCTGACTGATTGGAAAATTATCTTACGTTTCAATTTCCAGCTGAAAGTTGGATGATTCGAACTTAACCCTGTTAAGTTTTTGGTGCAGCTTTAAAAAATAACATGGTAGGCAGAATTTTATACCACAAACAAGTGTAGTCAAAGTATATGAGACTTTATCTCACACCAGAGACAGGATGTTTTAGTTCTGTAGATTGTTAGTGAGGATGTATATATCTATGTGATTCTCAGACAGCGAGAACATAAATATAAATACTTCTTGTTGATATTGTCCCAGTTTTATTTAGCAGACTGATACTGTTAAAAAGTCACTAATATCAGCCGACACCAATGTTAGAGCCACTATATGGTGCATACCTACTGTCTATTATAGCTGTGTTGTAATTACTTAAGGCTCTGTTTTTGTTTGAACGTGACAATCTGGGTGTGCTTGTGGAAGGAGCTGCACATGTGAGGGGAAAATAATCGGCCAGCCATGGTTCATGATGAGTTTAGAGTTAAATCCTGCTGACAAAAGCAGGCACACCACCCAGTCTTTCACTTTTCTATCCCGTGTTGTTCTATTACTCCCCCTCGCACCCCCTTCTCTCCTGACCTTTTAGTTTCTCTTTCCATTTAGCCGGCCACCCACCTCTCCCTGTCAGCTCCTCCACCGTTTCAGCTCTTCTTCTCGCGCACTTTTCCTTTCTCAAGCAACAAAAGTGATTGTGGCACGTATCGGCTTCTGCCTCCTGCTTTCTGGCCCCGGGAGCAACAACTACTGAGCAGATAATCATAATCGTGTTCCTCTGTTCACTCCACCTCTGCAGCAGCACCCCACACACACACTTTTCTATGGTAAAAGAAACCATTGCAGATATATCACTGCTTCACTCTAATCAGCTTTGACACTCACACTATAAATAATGAAACAGACACAGAGGCTAGAGGGAAAAAAGTGAGTGAGAAATATTGAAGGAAGACGGTGTTTCTGTTGAAACTAGGAACATCTTTTTTTTTTTTTTTTTTTTTTTTTTACAGCATAACATTGTTCAAAGAACTAACACATTCCTGGTAGATCATCTTCTCTGGTGATTGTCTGTTCAGAGAGCATGCTGAGGACGGCCAGCAGTCCGGACAGCCTGCGGTCCAGAACGCCAATGATCACACCAGACCTGGAGAGCGGCACCAAACTGTGGCATTTGGTGAAGAACCACGACCACTCGGACCAGAGGGAAGGGGACCGAGGGAGCAAGATGGTCTCTGAGATTTACCTGACCAGGCTGCTGGCCACGAAGGTACGATGCAGACAAGTCGACGGGCGGGAACATAACCTGAGATCGTTAAACTACGCTAAACTATAACTAATTTTAGTAATATCGGTTTTAAGAGAACATGATGGTACTCACGTGTTTTCTTGCGTCTTCCATGTTATAGTGACCTGGTCTTAGGTTTAAATCCTGTAGTAAAATGTGTTGCATGGAGCCAGAGTAGATCATCTGAATAGCTGCGTTTTATTACAAATGTGAGCAAAACTTTGTCAACATTCAACTGATGTTGAAGAAAACACAATTTTGCAATTACAGTAAGAAATCCACTTAAAAATCACCCAAGAATACGTTTATTTATGCCATGAGTTGTAAAAAAAAAAAAAAAAAAAAACACATCATGCCATCATCCTCCAACTTTTTTGTCTTTTCTGCCAGCAGCAACATTGCATTGTTGGTCACATGACTTGTGTGATTCAGAGTGTTTCCATTGTGGTTTTGGTGATATATTCTAATTTTGACATGGCCGAAATACCGTCTCAAGCTAGCACGAAAACTTTTTATCAAAAAACTTTTTTTTTAATTTTTTTTTATTCAAAATTAGGATGCATCAGTTAAGCATATTTATTTTCATAATTTCAATTTGTGCAATTATATATTCAATGGAAACACAGCTACTGAGTGTGAATGTATTTATATAGCACTTTTAAAAGCAACAATGAAATCAACAAAAACAAAATCTTGAAAAATACTTATTTTACTTTAAAAGTTAAGGAGAACAGTTAAATAATGAGGTGCCAAATTATTTAAAATTTAAAATTTAAGTAAAAGAATCTTACTTTTCTCGTGAAAATGATCACAAAGCTGAAAACTGGCTATAACAGCTGCTGAATTTCTTCAACAACATTGTTTTTGTTCCTATTTTTGTGGAAATGCAGATAAATTCCCAAGATACATATTTTAAGTTCCAAACTTCTTCTCTCTTCGGGAATCTTTCATCATGTTTCTCCATCTGGCCCTCGCCGTCTCCCAGTTCTCCATCTCTTATTTAATTGTAGACCAGGGAAGGTAAATAGAGCAATGGGCAGCAGTTACAACAGAGCCAGCCTTTCAATTTCCACTGGCAATAAGAGAAAGAGATTAATAAAGGCTGGGCTTGGGGTGCAGGGAGGTTGATACTGGGGATGTCAGGAGACAAGCAATTTGTTAGGGAATTGAAGATCTGGTCATGCATGATGAAAATAAAAAAACAGATTGGTAAATTCAATTGAAAAGCAAATCTCATCCCTGTCCTTTCAACATCACATTCTTTCTGTGGCGAGCAGTCTGGACATATTGTCTCTGCAGATGCTAGCACTTTTATTCCTGCTTGAGAAAGAAATTATTTATTTTTAGTTACTAACGCTACTCAACTTTTACTGATGCATTCTCCAAAAGGCAAAAGCTTTTTTTAAGCTTAATTATTTAAGCTAAATTTGACTTTTTTTTATGCTGAGAGACTGACAAAATTAAATATTTGTCAGTCTGTCAGAACTAAAGTCCATTCTTTTTTTTTTTTTTTTAAGATTTTTTTTTTGCTCTAGGGGCCTTTTTTTGATAGTTAATTGACAGGAAAGGGGGTAACGAGAGAAGGGGGAAGACATGCAGCAACGGTCGCCAAGGCCAGGATTCAAACCTGCGACAGCTGCGTCAAGGACTAGGGTCTCCATATGTGGGTTGTGCTTAACCCCTGCGCCACCACAGCACACCCCACTAAAGTCCATTCTAATTTGAACTAAACCTGCTGTCACATTGTATCATATTATTAAACATGTTGACATACATAAAAATACTTGTGTCTGGGTCTAAATGAAAAGAATGGAAGTGTCTCTAAAACAAATCCCTTCACATCTATGAAACGTGTGTGTGTGTGATTGTAATTGGCCCTCAGTACACACACAGCATGTGAATTTGAGATAAAATATGTTATATTCACTGTGTTCTGTTGCATCCTGAATGGGGTACGTTATGTTAGCCATGATGTGAACATCTGGGGTTAAAAGTTCAACGTCCTGTTGACGGTCTAGGACATTAGTTAATCATTTAAAAGGTTCTTCTGCTGTTTCGCTTACTGAGATGAGTGAATCTTCATCAGCGCAGACAGAGAATCTGCATAATGTAGCATGAGATCAAGGAACATTATTATTGCTTATTGTGGCGGATGTATACAGATTCAATGCTGATACATGAGTCTGCATATTCCATGGAATCAGATTGATGCAAAATAATGTGAAATGGCTGTAAGATTACACACATTACTGAGCCAGTCAGGTTGGAAATGGAACCATATCATTGGTAAGGTCTTTAGTTTTTAGTTTTGCCTTTCTTTTTCAAAATGTTCTCTGAGCTTAGAGGTTGATTTGATATGTTAAATATTAAACCTGAGCAGAAGACAAATAACAGAAATGTTTAAATAAAAAGCCTTTCCAATAAAACAAAGGTCAGAAGGATTAACAAGGCGACACCATCTGTTTTAAAATGTCACAGAGCTTGTCAGACATGAGCACCCAGTTTCTGCTCTTTAACTCGTCATTTCAAACGCTAATGCCAAACACCTCTGAGCCATTTAGGCCACTAATCTGTGTGTGAAACACAAACCTCGGTGCTCAAGGTTCAAACAGCAAATTAACTCAACTGGGGCTGAAAAAAATACAACCACTGGCAAAATGGTGGGAAATTCCGATTGTTGAAGGATGACTGGTTTTATGGATGATGTAATGCACATTGTGGCTCAAAAAATTTAATTACTAGCAGTAGTAGTGGGAAATACTCAGAATCAATAAATGAGGAGAAGAAAGGAATTAATGGTGTACAAGTGTAATTGTTCATTCAGAGCGTTGAAAACTGTTGACTCTGGCTGATTGACAGGAAATGTGGAGCCAACAAGAGAGCTGTCAGTTCAAACAATGGAAAGAATTATGAAACTCTAAAAGAGTTTTGAGAACTGAAACATCCTGCAGAAAATATTTTTTTGTAGTTCATGATTAAAACTCTCTAGAGATAATCTAAGTTTCTACATACATTTCTCTTTGCTTAACTCTCCGTGTTCATTTTTTCTTCCAGGGTACATTACAGAAGTTTGTGGATGACTTGTTTGAGACCATCTTCAGCACGGCTCACAGAGGCAGCGCGCTGCCGCTGGCCATCAAGTACATGTTCGACTTTCTGGACGAGCAAGCCGACAAGCACTCCATCACAGATTACGACGTACGGCACACCTGGAAGAGCAACTGGTGAGAAACAAGGCTGGTTGTTTCTTTAGACTGGAAGCCATGAAAAAATGGGTCAGTGCTAAAAAAAAATGCCCTCAAGTTGGGTTAAGTTTATTAAAATAAATTCTAGTGGGAAAAAAAGCTGTCTGTAAGAGGTATCGAATATAATGCTGTCGACATTCTTTGGCCGACCCATTAAAGTAAAAAACCTCCGATGCCTTTGGGTAACTTGGTACTGGTGCTAGGTGAAAATCTTTTCTCCAAACTACTGGAGCTCTGATTGTGTGCTTTGGTCAGAGGAGATTTTTTTTTTTTTTTTTTGCTCATATTTCTCACTGCATCCACAATCGGATCTCTATGTGAAGAGTTTACGACCTCAAAACGATGCTACGCAGAGAAGAACGTAGAAGTCAAACAGCAGGGAACTGTTTACAGAAGGAATAACGGACACCACCGTCAATGGAGCAATCTGAAGTTATTCAGCAATGGTAGCCGTCAGCATCATCTCAAGGTCGTAACAAGAAGAAGGAAGCAAATATAAACAAACAGAATCAATGGTAGTGGCTTTCTGTGGAGCATTGGCTGCATTTTCTGAAGAGAAGTCCGTTTGGATCACATTAACTTACGTTGCCTCGCGTGAGACAACGTAAGATGCTAGTCTTGTAGTCTGTGATGCAATGAGGTGTCATTCAGGCTGTAAATACCACCACTGCTCCAGGTGATTCAATTATATTTTTTGAGGGTTTTTTTTTTACTGAATGACTTGGTTTGTTTTGGGTTCATGTGTTGCTGAAACCTGGAACGTGAATGTTATTTCGGTGTGTTCTGCTCTGCTGCCTCCAGTCTTCCTCTGCGGTTCTGGGTGAACGTGATTAAGAACCCTCAGTTTGTATTCGACATCCATAAAAACAGCATCACAGACGCCTGCCTGTCCGTCGTGGCTCAAACCTTCATGGACTCGTGTTCGACGTCAGAGCACAAACTGGGGAAAGATTCGCCTTCAAATAAGCTCCTCTACGCTAAAGATATCCCCAACTACAAGAGCTGGGTGGAGAGGTACGTCCAAGGTGAACCTGAACAAACCCAACTTCAAACTTACTAAATCTGACCAGAGGTGAGCAACAAATCTACAGCCCTGAAGTCAAAGTGGAAAATATATCAATTTTGCTGCTGGAAGGTAGGAAAATGAGGCTGAGCTATAAGATCAAAGTTAATTACACTATTAAGCAGCTGTAAGATTAGAACAACATTATAGGTTGAACTTTAGCTGCTGCAGGCATTTAAAGCATAAATACATAGTTGAATTAAATTAGGGCAAAGGAATTATGTGCTGTAATTACTGCTGCTTTACTCCTGGCTTATTAATATAGATTACAGCGTTTTCAGGGAGCTTAAAGTATCAGTGAAAGCCGCCTTGCTTGAATTCTGCTCTGTAAGCAACAAGTAAGGACAAAAACTTATGAATCTCTCCACTTACTTATCTTTAATTCAGCTATAGGATGAGCAAAGGCAACTTTTCGGGAATCAAGTTGGATTTAAGCATCGTTGAATCGTGCTCATATTGGAAGAGATGGAGTTTTTAGGTTTTGTTTTTTTCCATTCCAAGAATTTCAGGTTTTCCTCTCCTGCTGGTAAATATTAAACTTGCATCCAGCAGATCTATTTCTTTCTTTCAAACATGTTGAATGGGCTGCGGCTTCTTTACCAGGTTTACATGATCGAACAAAACCCCAGACAACCTGGGATAATGAGCAGTTTAGTGATACAAACATCTTTTTTAGTGTCCTATTGAATGTTTTTCAGGAGCAATGTTTATGTTTGATATGATTGCTGTGCCATGCAGTCACAGCCATACAGTTACCTAAAAACAAAGTAATGCAGTTTTTATTGTCACTTTTATCGTTATCACAATATTACCACAAAATATGGTGGTAAAACTTCCAAAAGTTTCTATCGCTCACCACTATTTTTATTACTTCTATTTCATGCTATAGTTCAGCTCAGTGGTCTTGGTTACCTTAGAGATCCACCCATCTTTTCCAATAGTCATGTTTAAGCAAATTTTGTGTTTGAAGTTTTCTGTCCAGCTTGACTTTTGCACAACCTCATGTTGCTTTTCTTCCTTCTATTTCACTTTTGAAGAAGTGACTGCAGACACGGAGTCACAGAGAGCTGAGCTCCGGATGACAGCAAACATAACTCTGCTTGACCTCTCTTCTAGATATTACTCGGATATTTCCCGTATGCCAGCAATCAGCGATCAGGACATGAGTGCCTACTTAGCGGAGCAGTCGCGCCTGCACCTCGACCAGTTCAACAGCATGTCTGCTCTGCATGAGATCTACACCTACATCATCAAATACAAAGACGAGGTGAGTGCCCTCTGAATACGGAGCTGAGTCAAACGGAAAGGAGAACGAGGCGTAATGAGCCGCTGGATGGATGGGCTGCACCTTCACTTGTCTTGACTAACACCATGAGGTCATTTTAATTCAATTACACTGATAAGCAATCTGCATGGTGCAGGCTGGAAGGTATTAGCGCCATTAGGATGCACATTAAGGTGTGAGCTCAACACATTATGGACCTAATGAAGCTTTACAGAATTTATCTTTTTCTTTTTTTGTTCTTTGTTCAAAATTCTAAGAAAATAACACCTGTTGCCAGAGGACAAAAACTAAATTAAACCTGATTTTTATTTATTTAATTTTTTTTAATAAATGTACTTTTTTGCAGCTTGTGCTAAGATGATACCATTATGTGCTGTGTTACCGTAACGCTCCGAGGCAGAGGGAGGAAACGAAGACTAGGCAGTGTGAGCGTAATTAGAGAAACACTGTTTTTGACTAATTAAATGTGACGGATGTGTCATGAGAGTAAAGATCTGTTTAAAGACCGTAATTTGAACTGGCGGATTCCAACTATATTTTTCTTTAATATTATCATAAAAAGCTTTACTGTTTACTGGAGTCTGTCAGATTTGTCTGAAGTTTGTTTATATCAATAAATATTTTATTCTGCTAATGGTGTTTCCTTATTCAAATGTAATTTATTTTTCGCAGTGAAGACATTTATATTATCCCAGCTAACGTATCATAAAGCAGCTCTATATTAATATGTTTTGAACATATTAATGATTAATTATTCCAGGTCAAAAGATACAACTAGCTGCTGGATTCGTTTTGGCCAATATTATTTCCTTTACTGCTTTACTTTAATGAACCTTTTATTTACAAAATAACTGGGTTTATTCCCAGGTTCACAAGAAAGGATTTACAAAATTTAAAAAAAAATCAATATTTGTGATAAAAATAGCTCTGTCTCTAAGGGAGATGGTAAAGGTAGCAGAAGCAGGCCGGTGGTATGGGTGGGCATTGGGGGGCATCGCCCAGAGAGTCAGCCATGCTCGCCCTGGACTTGAAGTTTTTTTTATCTTTTTATTTATTTTTGTTTTTTCCATTTTGTGGTCAAATGTTTTCACTTTGCACTTTAGAAACAGCCCAAGCCTCACCCTATTAGTCTTTTTTAGAGGAAATCAATGCATCTCAACTGACGAGTTTATCATGAACAAAACTCTTCTTCTTTGGTGACTTCAGTCATTTCCAGTATCGTTATGTTTTTTTTTTTTGTTTTTTTTTAAATAACTGTATATGTTCTTAGATTTAGACAGCTGAATCAAAAATCAAACACCGTGGACGCTTAATTATTCCGTCTTTACATTTTCACATTTAGGTTTTAAAAATACTAAAACTAAAAACCCAACATGGTTATTTTCTTTTTTGCAAACAAACCTCATGTGAATTAAACACATTGTTGGTGTTGCTTCAGGTTATTTTGTTGTTTTCAGGTTATTAACCTCCACCGATCATGTAGGACTAAATGGATAAAACATTTAGTAACTGTTTTATCCAGATAAAACAAACTAAATCTACACTTTAACTTGCTCTACATTTGTATCTTTCCGTTGTGCGCGCGTGTGTGTGTGGGTGTGTGTTTGAGAAGCATGCTGCTCCCTCCTCTCTGTTGGTTTCTAGCAGCAGTATTACAGTAGTTACTCTCCTGGTTGCAGCTGGCTGCATTCAAACCAACTGCTCCCCGTCATTACAGCCTATTATCCAGATGTAGGCAGCTGCACGGTGCCATCGCCTCCAACACGTGCCCTGACCTTACAGCCACACACGCACACACACACACACAAACATGCAAAGATGTGCTGAAAATGCTCGCATGTCCTTGCTAATGCGCTTCCACACATCATTAGGAAATCGTAGACATTCGCAGCAGCTCCTCCTCTTCCTGGGAAAATGACCCGTTGGATAGAACAACACTCTGCCATGCGCACGATGTCAGTGGCAATTAATATGCAATTACACAGGTTCTGTGGGTCCTCACCCCTGAACCTGCCGACCCTGCCAAAGTTGTCATCAACGATGTAATTGCAACTGAAAATGTGCAAATGGAAGCAAGCGTCATCTACAGTACACAGACTTCTAATCAGCGGCTGTGCTCATGGTAACGCTCTGCCTTGTTTTGCCTCCAGATCCTGTCGGCGCTCCAGAAGGATGAGCAGTCCCGCAGGCAGCGGCTACGCGGCAAGCTAGAGCAGGTCATTGACACAATGGCCCTGGCCAGCTGAGGGCCAGCCAATCAGACACCTCAACTAGTGCAGAACTTGGCTTAATCCACACGCCTTTCCCTCTCCACGTCTGACATCCATTTCCATTCACAAAGTTTTGAAATCTGTTGTCGCCACGCTCGCAAACCTCCCCTCCTCCTCACAGCGGTGGGAATGAGGCTGGAGGGAGACGGGCGACGCAGCGGCACGCCGGAGGGACAGCAGAATGTTTGGTCACCACACTTAGTTTTACTTTCTTCTGAGGCGCAATTCTTACTCTGATCAACCAAATCAAATGCAACTCCTAGCCTCAGCTAATGTGGACCTAAGCTTAAACAGGTGGGCTGGAAAAAAAAAAAAAAAAAAAAAAATGGTTTAGCCGGAGCTGGAACCCCTGCGGGGAAGGTACAGGCCACCGCTTGGTATCTTTCCACTGCCACAGCAACGGTTCAGACTGTGAGTCATCGAAAATCCAGGAGATTTCATCACTCTACTTGATCCCCTTTCTGTTGCTGTTCTCCGTAGGGAGCAGGAGAGACGAAACATCAGGGACTCTGCAGAATGGTGGCAGGACATCCTGGCAGAGATTTACTTAGACGTTTCAGGAAGCCGCAGAAACGATGGGGACGGAGGACCGACCCGAGAACGTCCCCCGTTTCCGGTTTGGACTCTCCACGTCTCTATCGGCGCAAAAAACAAAAAAACAACAACAAAAAACAAAACACGCCTCTGAAGTCCAACGAAAACGCCGTTATGCTGCGTTTAATTTGTCATTGCATCTGATTCTTTTCTCTCCCCAGTGCTGTGCCACTTGTGTTACTGCTGAATTTGCACAACAAAAGCTAAATCAAAAGAGAGAAGAGGATATATGATTAAATATATATATATATATATAGATATATAAATACAACCCTTTGTTTTTAAAACGAATCAAAAAGTTGAACTTTTTTCCTCCATTTCAATGTACAAAAGATGTTTCAGAAAATTTGATATTTCCTAGATGAAAAACAAACAAAAAAAAGATTATGAAAACAAGGAAAAAGTCGTCTTGTGCCATGTTTTACTTTGAATGTCGTTTAGTGCAGAGAGACTTCTTTTTGTTAGATAAAATGTGCTAATTTGATCATGTTGTCATGCTTAGTGACTGCGAGTTTTAAAAACAGGTAAATGGCAGAAATATAAGAATATATTACAGACGCTCTCTGTTACCTGAGTTCTTGGCGACCGTTGTGTGCTGTGGCTCCGAGGAGCGTAAAAAGACAAACGATGTCTGGAAGCCACCGATGAGCCAAACCAACCTACAGAGCTTTTGTGTTTGCTTTTTTTTGTTTTGTTTTCTTAGAGAAACCAAATAGATCAGGATCAGCCGTTTTAGACGAGTTGCTGGTGTTGAAGGCGGCCTCATGCTGTGCCGTAGACCTGGAGGCAGTAGGTGGGTATCTACACAGATCCCTGGCACACTGTGCTGTGTAACTTCTAGGTCTTGTTTTCTAGACCTCCCCTCTCGTCTGAAGCGATTTATGGGCCCTCGCCCGCTCCACTGAAGGATAGTTTTGCTGTGCACAGAAAAGTGAATCAGTTTTGTCAAAGTCTGCAGTAAAGCCTGTAAAACTTAAAAGGCCCTTTTTTTTCAACTGTGAATGTGGTTTTTCAAAAAGATAATGAAATGTAGCTTGAAATATGTGAGTGTTTTTGTACAAGTTGAAGGCCTTTTTCTTTATGTTTTCTGTAGTTCTTATAGAGGTAAAAAGAACTTAAAAAAACATCCTGATATTTTTTCTTGCACAGTTTTCTGAAGCACATTAACTTTGAGTGCTTTGAAAGTCATTTTGTTGGTTTGCATCTTGTTCTGCTTCCGGTGCGGTTTCTACAGAGGGACGGAAAACGGAGGGAAAGGGTTGAAACTGTTCACAAAGTTCAAACATAACAAACTCAGCCATCCATCAACAGACAATACAAATCACAAAATTAGATCCCACAAATATGTTAATTTTACTGGACTCTTTAGAGTTGTTGGCGCCTCTGGTAATAGTATGTAAAAAGCTTTAAAAGAAATTCATCTTTTATTGCAGTAATTTGGTCCCACATTCATTTTTTGGGGAAAAATCTATTTACGTTACCAGCATATTATGTTTTGTGTTGGGAATAACAAATAATTCCCAAAAGTTATTTCTTGGTAATGTTTTAACTCTCCACATGGGATTTGCGTGGGAGAAACCTTTACTCTGGAACCCGTTAAAAACAAGCCAAGCCATGATTTACACAATTAAATTCAACAATGAAACACTTTCCCAGCTTAGAAAAAAAACATTGCTGTGTGGACAGGAACTAAGAAGAGTCATCTTGGGGTCATCAAGTCTCTATAACAACCAATAAACTGTGATCTGCTTCCCACTTGGTGATTTGGAAAGTATTCTATGATGTTCACTTTACCGTCCAAACCCACCAGTAAATGGTGGAGCTGCCAAAAAGCTAAACATGTGACATGACAAAGTATTCACAGCAGGTGCTTAAATAATTGTGGCACCCATTAATTTGATAAAAAGGTTTTTATTTTATTTTTCTCATTAAATACATTTACTCAAATCAAAAGAAAAAACATCTGAGATCATTCTACTGCAATAAAAATGGGTCTTTTTGAGATGGTTTTTACTTATCTTTTTCAGTAATAGTGGAGGACACTACAAATGAACCTGTGCAGTAAATAAAGCTCAATTCTTCTGCTGAGCAGTATGTCTCCAAAGGAAACCGTTATCAATACCTCAAAAACAAACATTTTCTTCCGCTTCTGCAGTGCTTCCTGCATATTTATTCCCCTTGAAAAGACATTTTATCCGAGTCCTCCGGGGGGATAAGGCAGAAACTTGTGTTTGCTTTTAGTAACATCAAACCAGAACTAAGACTTTCTTAAGAATCAAGTTTGTACAATCCTGCCTCCCACCAGTTGTGTGTGTTGGATCACCTGGAAAAGCACACGCGTGCATTTTATGTTTTATAATGATCAATTTGATATGCAGCGGCTTGAAAATCTAATAATCTACAAACGGACATTGACAAACCAAGGTTTAAAACCACATCGCAAATTTTATTACGTTTTAGCTGCATGTTTGCGCCAGTTCAAAGTGATAAAAGAGTTTGCTTGTTCCTCTGCTGCGAATGAAGAAGATACAGACTGAAAAGTGTGACCATAAAAAGTCTCCAGACGCTGTGAGACGCTTCCTGTGTGATAATTGTTCAGTCACAGCTGCTTTATAACAGGAAGCCAACATGTGTTCATTTGACACAAGTAGTGATTTCCACCCTTGGGAAAGTTTGTGGTCACCTGCTTGTACGTTTGAGGAAAACTAAGGCAAAAGATGAAATTTAAATATAAATGTGTCTGACTTCAACAGTGTGTCGGGTACAGACAGTTGCTGATGACGGCTTATTAGTATCAAAATGTCACAATATGCCTGGTTCGATCTGCATAAATCCACATGCAATTGATTTCTATGATGTATGTTTTAGAAAATCAGCAAATGCTCATTCATTCCAGCAGGGTTGGCTTTTACCTTTTTTTTTCTTTTTTTTTTTAACTCATACACCCATTCCACTAAACTGGATTCATAGAGCTGCTTTCAGCTACATAACAGAGTTCAACTACATTATCTCAGCTATTCTCTATATTTTCTGAAAACCCTTTAAAGACCTAGTGTTCATCTTCTGCTGAGCCTGCCATGAACCTGAAGAACTCTTTTTATCTGATAACCTGAATGTGTGTCCAGACACATGGAATCGTTCTGTATGTGCTTTGATACTTGAACCACTGACTTACAGGGTAAAAAAACGAAACATGCAGAGCGAGCCGACCAAAGCTTACAGTCATCCACACCAGGAAGGCAATCATGAGAGGAAGTTATCATCAAAACGTCTGATTTTCAGTTCTTCCACAAAGCAATTTTCAGTGTTTTGGATTTTTTAATTATTTATAAAATGCTTAATGTTTCTTCCTTTTTCTAGAAGTTTGGTCAAACTTAAGCATTATTACTTCCATGTACAGATATTCATTGAGTAATGAAACCATCTCGGGATGTGGACCACATCATTGATATTTAACTCATATTCACTTGTTCTTTAGATGAAAAATGCTATAAATTGTTTTCACAATCTTGAAACACTACTTAGGTTTACCCCTGATCTCCTTTGTGGGCAGTAAAAAAAAGTGATGTTTTTGTTTACCTATTCTATGTCTTGTTCTCTGCTTCACGTTGGGTTTAGGTACAAGATTTTTAAAACACTCATCTGAGGCACAGGAAGTTGCTTTGAAGACCATAGTACCTTTTCAGTTTTGATTTCTTTACATCTGTTTGGGATATTGTTCTTTTTTGAGAAAAAGAAACTCTAAAAAAGACTGAGGGAGTTGGTGTCTTGATAGCAACACTCTTCAATGTCCCTTGTTACCTTGGTACAATGTTGCTTCAAATAAAGGAAATAATTTCTTTTTTTTATCTGTCAAAGGAAGAAAAGAGGAAACAGACAAATAATTTTAATGTGTGAAATTACCAACATAGTTCCAACATAGTTTTAAAATAAAGAAGTAATTTTCTTATTTAAAAAGACAAAGGTACAGAAAGGTGAAAGTGAACAATGACCAACACTTACAACACTTACAACCCCACCATATATATATATATATATATATATATATATATATATATATATATATATGAGCCAAAAATAGTAATGTAGTAATGTTATCTTTTTTTTTCTTTTTTTCTTTTTTTTTATATTAAATAAGCTGAAAAAAATAAAAAAATGTGTGGTATTATGAAGTCATAACACTGGAGAGTTTGTTTCCGTTCAACCAAAACTAGGCTTAAGGGATAATTTTACCACATTACTCAGACCATAAGAGAAACAAATTCTGCTGATGTAAACACAGCTGTCACATGAACTTGTTCTGTTTGCAAGAGGAGATTTAGTTTTGCGACCAACTGAGCTAAAAGCAAGGTTAAGCTAGCATATTCCGAGCTCTGTTCAGGCTTGGTATTAAACATTTTGGGGTCATTTGTTTTTTATGTGCAAAGCTATGGACAGATTAGCAGCATCAATACAGTTTGAGATAAAACAGGTGAAACAGATCATTCCAAACATGTTAACATATTTTAGCTAGCAAATGAGAGCAAACGTAAAGATGCAAGAAGTCCAATCCAAAGCTAGCAACATGTTTGAAGCCTTTTTTTGAACAAAATTGTTTTTTGATTTGTTTGTGTTTTTATTATTGCTATTATTATTATCATTATTAGAAACAGTGAATTCTGCTAGCAGGGCTAGCTATTTGGCTAGCTATAAACTCAAAATTTACTTTGAAGATATAAAGCTAAGATAGCGCTTTAAAAATCCATTTGGCTCTAAATCCCAAATGTCAAAGCTGATTATTTATAGTAGTGAAATCTATTGACTAATTTTTCTATAAACTTATACAGTATTTATACTTACTCCAACATGGGTTGGAGTTTTTTTTAATTCTAAGCCATTAAAGCTATTTCTCTGTTTCTGACAACGGATAAATTTTTTTTTTGTTGCACATTTTGAAAGCCATTTTGAAAGTGCATTAAAAAGATGTTAAATGGATTTTAAGATTGTGTTGAGCCCTCCGGTGTGACACTCCTGAGCCCAAAAACACTCGCAGGTTTCTCATTCCTTCACTTCCAGCGTTCTGGCTTCCTCGCCAATGCTTCACAGACACAGCAGAGAATGTTAAACACCTCTCACAGATTAAAGACAAGCGACGCAGAAAGGATAAAAAAAATACCTTAGATATTTAATACTTTATGAATTATGATATCTTTTTAAGAGCTTCAGATTTGAAGCTGCTGTGACAGGTTTTGGCTGTTTCACACCCGTGTAAATATCCTGCTCTTTCCTATTTTGCAGATTTATTACTTGTATATAGACACTCATCAAGGAGAGATTAAACATGTTTTTTTGCTAAATCTGGATCGTCTAATGTTTTTCTTATTCCCATTCCTCATCCCTAAAATACCCTTATACTTGTGGATTTTAAAGTTTGAACAACTTTTAGGTTTATCTGGTGTGCCTGTCATAAGAGAGTTTGTGAAGGAAAGATCAAAAGCAGCACACATGGGACTTAATACCACATTATTAAAGTGTATAGACCATGTTTTTCACACAAGTAATGCAAAGGAAGACATTTAGAATGATGAGAAGAAATGTCAAGCTAGCCTGCTGTAAGCCTCTACCAGCATCATAGTAAAGACATCTTAATAGGTTGAGGTAAGAAGCTGTAAAGCTTAGATTCTAGAGGATTTGCCTCCATTCAGAGCTTCTTTACTTGGTATGAAAAGCCACACATCTTCTGTTTCATGTTAGCTAGGATGACAAAAGGTATTTTTGTCATCCTGTCAAAAAGGTGTGTGATCATTTTTAGATTTTTTTTAAATGAGAGTACATTTAGAAAGTAACATAACCATAAAAATTTTCTATGGGGCAAAGATTATGACTCTGTGATGGTCATTGTAAGTCATCAACTTTGTTGTCCAATGAAGGTCTTTGTCCATTTAAAAGTCCCATTTGTTCATAAACTCTAATTTTATAGCTTATATTTTGAGATATTAATTCGAAATGTTCTTTGCTCATCATGCCATCTATTTTGTGGAGTTCACCAGCCTACACCTACATAGCCTACACAGCAGTATGCTATCATCAACAAACTTCACAGTTTGGATGGTGTCAATTTCCCCCCTTCCCTTCAAATGTAATAATGGTCATTATGTCCAAATGCTTTGAGTAGATACACAGGACCACATGACAGGTCTCCAAAAAAATAGGGTCTTTTTCACTGAGTGCATTTGCAAACTATTCTGGCTTTTGCCTCTGGAGCAACATCCTTCTTCGTAGGTGGAGGGAGGTTGCACGAAGATGTGGTTTGATGAGCATACCCACTAACTCCTGGTGGGTGCCTCTCAGCGGGGCAACTCCAGAGGAAGAGTCTCCAACCCCTCCCAAAGAGGCTCCAGAATTGAGGTAAGAATAGAGGTGAGTTCAATTATATCTAGTCAGAACCTCGTAGCCTCACACACCAGCTCCAACTCCATCCCTCCAGAGAGGTCTTCCGGCGTCCCAGGTCCTGTAGCCAAAGAACAGACAGCCGATGTCCCTGCCTTCGTCCACTGCCCATCTCACCTGGTACCCAACCCAGAAGTGCTGAGCCTATGGGAAAGAGGACCAAACTTTCTTCTGCAGGCTGAGACGTTCGGGTGGTATTGGGAAAAGATTGGCCACTATGCATTCGCCAATGTGCCTCACATTCATGCCTGTCTCCAGAGGGCATCCCTGTTGACTCATATCTGGCACAGGGAACAAAGTATCCATGATTATTTCTTATCATAAGGGGTGTTTGGGGCTGCATTTTGTCTGGTCACTTACCTAGGAGCTGTTTGTAATGGGAGACCCTACCAGGGCTGTAAAGCCGTTGACAGTTTAGTTCATGGGGCACTTGAACTTTTCCACTACAATGAAGTGGCCACCTACAGACGGGGTTGCACATAGGAGTTTCAACAGTTTGCAGTTCATTCCAGGCTTTAGTCTTCCCAGGTTCTTGAACATTGTAATCTTTCATGTTAGGGTGACAGCTTACAGTCAGACCTTTGACTGTAAGCTGAGATGTTCAGCTGGACAATGATCAGACATCAAAAATAGTTTTAGGCTGGAGAATAGAGACTGATACTAAAGTCTTGACCTCATCATTGACTTTGTATCATCTAGACTTAAACTGGTAATTTACAGTGAAATGTTTAATGCAATTACAGAAATTGGAACCATTTTCTGTTGTACTACAGTCATCAGAAAGAGAGACCTGTAGTGTTTGACGGCATAATTGAAATAAAACAATGGTCACTTTTCTAATGTAGGGTTTAGGTTTTCTGGAGCACTTCTGTCTTCTCAACAGCTTTGACTTCCCAAGGAAATATATTTGGTTAAATTGTCATTATAGATTTTTCATTTGTTTCATATTTCATAAAAACTGGAGATTGTCAGGGTTTAGTTACACGTATAGAATGAGCTTTACATTTTTTTTTTCTTTTTATAATCCTACATTTAACCACTAACACTTCAGCTGACTTGTCTAAAATCTTCATAAATTTGGAGGATAATTTATCCAGTGAAATATTTCAAGTTCTCAGTCTTCTTTGTGTTCTTGTCTCTTCCATTTCAGAGCAACTGATACAAAAACAAATTGAGGTGCGTTCTCTCCACATGTCAGAGGTTGTCCGGTACTCTGTTGAGGAATGTCATATTTAAGCTGATTAGACCTTCCCTCGGGCAGACGAGGATTTGGCAGGTAACCCATCAATTCAATTAAAAAGTCCATTATGGAAACATAAAGCGGAGAGAGACTCAGACGTCCAGGGAGAATCTGACTGGGACAGACATCTCACTCGTCTTTGTTCAGAATGAGGCTGACCTCTCTTCACCGTCCTTAGCACTTTCCTTCAATTAATTTGTCTCTTTGAGCCGAGGAGAATCTTTTGACTCTAGTCTTTTATTTATTCACTCTGTGAGGAGATATTTCAAACCATCACATTCTAGCTTTTCTAATTATTTATCTACTTTTGTCCAGTTTTTTTCTGGTCTTCTCTCTTCAGAGGGACTGAGAGTTTCGATCAAAGTGGCACTCTAGAGTTCTTATTAGACTTTCTTTTCCTCTTCACCTCTTCCCCCCTTTCTCTCTTTTAACATGCCTTTTGCATAATATTTGGATTCCCTGCTGCAGGACTTGTCACAGTAGGCAGAGCACAGCAGCGTTCAGATAAAGCTACTGGTCCCACAAGCTCACGAACACAGCAGACACCACCTCCTGCTGCCTGTCTGGCTATGCGTTCAAATATCTCAGAGCATCAGATTACCGTGTTTGAACTGTGCTCCATGTGAAAAATCACTGCTCCCTTTATTTTATTTCCCTCTTTCCCTCTGTCTCCTCTCTCTTTTGCCCGGAGGCTGTTCTGGCTATTCAATCACCCCGACTGCTCTCAACACAAACACTCAGCTCTCCTTCAAGATGCACCCGAACACTATAAACGACAAAGTCACATTGGCTTGAGTCCCACACCGGTTGCTCTCAGCTGGAGAATAACCGAGATAAGGCTCCTCTCTTTTCATCAAGAGAGGAGGAGAGAGTTAAAAAGGGGAAGGACGGATCAAATGAAAAACAAGAGGAGAGAGAAATATAGAAATGGAAAGCTCAAGTGTGAGTTGACTTTGGTTGGTCTCAGAGGGAGGTTTGTACTGGGATGGATGGGGGGAGAGACAGTTAATACTGTCTGGCTGAGCTTTCGCTCATTGTTTTAGCAATCTCATTCTCAGTCTTCATGAACTCCAATAAGTGACGACCAGCAGGGGAAATAAGATGATGGAGCGGAACCAGAGCCACAGACAGTCACATCTGCCCCAGCGGCTTCCTCTCTGTCAGAGCCAAGCTGAATGCAGGGCTAAACTGTGACTGAGTTGGGTCTGTGACAGGACGCCAACTCATATATGTAGTAAGGTGTACACATACGTAGACTGTTAGGCACCAGGCTTTTTTAAGACCTAACCGAAGAGATCTAATGCTGTTAGTAACAGGATCATTTTAGATGGTAGGAAAAGGTATGATAGAAAACATGTTCTATAGAAATATCCATGTAGATGTGCTTGGTGTATTTGATAAGTTGAAGTTTATTTGTGACATTAGAAGACAGTTTTGTCTGCAAGTATACAACAAATCATGTTTTTAAAGGCAAAGATTTTGAACAGTGGATCTCGATCTTCCAGGTTCATCATTCCACATTACATTTCATAAATAAATTTGAGTTATTTAAATCAATACATTATTTATTATGAGTTGATTGCACTCATCAACACTAATGGTGATCAATCAAAATTGCCATGATGGTGAGCAGTCCTAAAACTGGAATAGGTCAGCCTAATTTAATGACAAGTGGGACACGCTTTAGTAATTAGCTTACGTCTCTATCAATGTTACTCTAATAGTCAAAGCTATTTTTAAGCTCATTTAATCAGTAATAATATTACTGAATCAATGACACTATAAAAATCTCAGTCCCCCATACTCTTCCTTTCCATAACAGTGAAAGACATTTAGTTGTATCCAGACTTTTTGCAGGTCACATTTACTGTTGCTAACATGAATCTGATAAGAAATGATTACATATTTCAGTGTGGCTCCAGTTCTGTTCAGAAACATAGCACTGAGTTTTTATCATGGTAAAATTTGACTGCATCTGTTTCACCTGTAGTTTCCACAGTCCAGATCACATGATGACAGACAGGGATCCACTACAGCTGCTTTCCCTCTGAACATCAGCTGAACGGGATCAGGCTTATATTATATGCAGAGATCCAAGGTTAGATTAATGAAACACTGTGTGTTAACTTTAACACATCTTTTGCTAGACATGCTAATGCTAATAGGCTGTGATTGTTTAAGCTGGTAGAAGATGATGCCTCTATGTTTTTGTCAGCAACAATAAACCAACACCAATGGAACAAGAGTTTAGTTTTGTGTACCAGAATGATTCAAAACGTGTTATAAATCTAGGACACACAGAGAGAGTTAGCTATTTATAATCACTGAAGAGTTTTTTAGGAAACAGTTTTATTTTATGTAGATTAATATTTCTTTATGGAGATTGCTTAACAATGCTCTTAAGCAATCTCTGTCGACATCATTTCCAACAGTGTGAGGATTACCAGAAGGTTAGCCTGGTAAGAACCAGACCCTTGTTCTACGCTTTGCCTCCTTCAGGGGGTCTGAACCTGGGCTGTTGACAAATGATTGCTTGCAGAAAGCAATCATTTGTCAACTCTGATGAGGTTTTAAATTTTACCCAATCGCTAACATTTTCCTGTGACGTATGTTATGTGCCAGTTCAATGCTAGAGCACAACCATCCTCCACTGCCATGACAGAAGTGCCATTTGGAAGCATGGCCACCATGGGCTGAACGGGTTGGTTCACTTCTTCTGCTGCCATTGCTAAAACTGCAGACAGACTACAGCTCTAAAACAGAGCAGAAAATTCAACATCGTTCACAACTTCTCCTTCTGCTCACTGTTGGACTCAGTTGTAATTCTACCAGAGAAATCCAGCTCAATGGGAGAAAGGCCAGACAGAGAACTGAAGGGAGATGAGAATCAAGCTGAATAGTATAAGAAGGTGATGGCCAGGCTAGCAAAAAGTGTAATACATATGGACATTTCACCCTCAGATTGAGTGGGTGTAACGTTAATATTTACAACTTATTCTATTAAATAAGCAAAGACTTGCTTCTTTTTACATATTTCATAGTGCACTAATGTCAGATTTCCACAGAGAGAAGTAGACATAGACATGTGCATAAAAATTAGATTTTGCCCATGGACTCTCCAGCAGTTACTGCCAAGAAAGAAAAAGAAAAAGCTATTTTCTAAGACTGAACACATTAAAAATTGACTCTCATTCCAACAGGCCAGATCAATGAAATCCAGAGTAGCACCCACAAGGAAGTTGTAATACTTGAGGTTTGATTGTAAGTGCTTTGCTGGCGGGCGACGAATGGCAGCCCACTGAGGCCAATGAAAATCAAATGTGGTGTTAGGAATTCAGCTTGTAACTGAACTCAAGCTATTTCCAACCAGCCCAAACCCCCTGCCTGCTCCACTCCTCGCCAGCCCTGCAGGAGCTCTCTTCACCTGTCCTCTTACTGGTCACCAAGCTGCACTCATACTTTCATCTGTTTCAGTCACAGCGGGGCAGACGGATGCTGTTCGAAAGTTGACAGAAAGGAACAAACGTGACTGGACAAACCAGTCATCTTACCCCCCTCAATACCACCCAAACTCACTTACCTCTTCCTATCCGGCTGTCGCTCTTCCACTTTTTATCTCCTTCAACTTCTTATCCGGTCCCTTCCTTTCTTGAAGCCTCTCTCCCCACCAGGCTCTCTCTTACACCGTATCATTGAATTACTTGGCTACAGACTGCGGTGCAGAGAGCTTGAGGACTCATCTGGTACTGCGCTAGGCTAAGACCGGCTTCTGAAAAAAGCCTGTATTGTACTTTGGTGTGGAAGGTTTTCCAACAAATATCAGATGAACAAATAGAAAAGCTAAACAGCTGAAAGATAAAAGCTTGACGGGGTTGAAATAATGAAGATTCACTCGAAGCAGAGAGAGGGAGACTAAACTGACCTGCGGTATTAAAAGATCCAATCAAAATCCAAATCCAACATAATTTTATTGATATGAGCAGAAGGGTGAAATTCGTCTGATAGGGTTAGATATTCTCATGTAAACTTTGGTCAATGCCAATATTATTAGTCATTACATGGCCAGTGGGTTAGTTTAAATTTATGAAGTGCTCTTTTATAGCATAATCAAGAAAAGGCTTACAGCTGATCACTGATGTGTGGATTACAAGTACCTTAAATAAAATGATAAAAACAAAAAATAAGTTTTAAACAATTTTCTTATTGAAATAATATGAATTAATAGTTATTCTAAACCACTTTACTGTCAACTTTTCAAGTATGAAATCATATGAAGAACATCTGTATAGAATATCTTAGAACTTCTCTGCATCTCTCTTCTGGAGGTAAGGGGACATTTGATGAAAACAATGAAAACCTTAAAAATCTGAACTAACCCCTTAATTTAGACAAAAAAAAAAACCTGTTATAATGCAAATTACTCAACACAATAGCTGTGAAAAAGTAATGTTCAGAAGTAACAGACGCAACAGTTTACTTGATTCTACATCCTGTCTCACAGCTCTCTATGCTGTGATTCACCCAGGTGGACCTATAAACTGGGTACAAGGTGTTTATTAATTTATCCAGGACTGGGTTGGACTGCTGAGTAGTTTGATCTATTTGCACTCTCTCTATCAAACATTCATGCAACACGCTTAAAGTGAAGGGCTGACTCAAATTAACTTTTAATTTAAATTTGGAGTTGAGAGAAGGACAGTGTGGAATCCAAACAAGGAGGAAGTTTGAGTCTTGACTATGTTTGAACTCTGCTTCTGTAGTCCCAAATGTTCACATGAATATTAAACAGATGCTGGGACTTGGTGGGTTTTTTTCGGTGCAGAAGATCTTTTGATTTTCACTTTCTCTGGTTGATTGAAATATTAGTTTCCTGTTTACACCACATTTCTGAGAGTTTGTTTCCTCATTAAGATGCTTAATGTAGACCAGAAGATTTTACACTTTACAACTATTTTAAAATATGACTAATATGTCCTTTCTACTTTGTGTATTCCCGTTTAAAGTACTGGAAAACTTGACCTAATGTTGCATCAAAAGTTCCTTTGTAACTAACAATACAATCCTAAATAATCTGCCATCCAGAAAAAAAGACTCAGCTGTTTTAGTTTAGTTTAATGGTGTTACCAAAGACATAGCATAAAGAATACTGGGTCTTAATTGATAAGTTAAGAATACTTGCACAACAAAACAAAAGTTCACTTTGGATTCTGTACTGGCCACAGTTATTGCCCCCCGGTACAGATGTGTTGGAAACATTAAAAATGTCACTGCTTAATGCAGTAGCATAGTTTCACATAAAAATAATGAGCAAAACCAAACTTTTAATTGGAAAACTTTTTGCACTTAGGATGCTGACCCACTGTTTATTATCTTACCACTTCTGTTAACGCGTCTGAACACATCTCAAGGCTCACCTGTGGTTAAATATGAAGAAACAAAGCACCGTTAGTGGAACATCATGTTCTATCTGTGACTTAATGACTTAATGTTACAGGGCTGGGGGTCCTGGGTTTGGGTCCCTTCATTCATTGGTAGCCCCATATGAGTATGAACGGATGCATGGTAGGTTTAATAATGTGTCTCTTGGGCCTTAGCGTCATGCTGTTCCCCAAAAAAGTATGATAACATCATAATCCTCAAATATGAGTATTGTTGGGTGTGCTGTGGTGGCGCAGGGGTTAAGCACAACCTACATATGGAGGCCTTAGTCCTCGATGCAGCTGTCGCAGGTTTGATTCCCGGCCTTGGTGACCTTTACTGCATGCCATTGTTAAAATCCCAATCATGTTCATCAATATCCTAAACTATTAATACAACCCACCTGATAATCAACCTTTGAGTTTTATATAAAGTCCAATATTTGCAAAACATGCATTTATTAAAAAATAAATAAAAAAACGAGACAAGAGAATCTTTTTGGGCCACCCCAAAAAATTGGCACCCTGGGCTATTGCCATTGTAAATTGTTCCAGGTTATTTGAGGTGCAGCCATTTTAAACAACCTGGATTACAGAATCCATTGCCTTTTCTCTATTGTTTTCTTCTTTGCATAAATGTTGGTCAGTGTGTCAGATTTAGGCTCCAACCATTTCATGAACAGAGGTGAGTGAATCTTTCTCGGTGCAGACAGAGTCTGTGCATAGCATAGCATGAGATTTGGTCATGTTATCAGGGCCTATTTTGAGAAGCAGTTGCATCTGTTCTGTAGCAAACATGGCATCTCAGACTAGTACAGCTTATACCATTAAATCTGGAATGAGTGTGATGGAGTAATTTCCTCTAATTAAAATTCACAAGGTTGGAGCTGTCATTGGGAGGGATGTTTGACTATTCCTGTCTCCATTCTGAATGATCCCAAGAAACAGTAAGTTAGGACACAGAAGGGCTGTATGTATGTGCTGATTATAATAGTTCCAGTCCGAGTCCATCTCTGTTACCAGAGGAGTTCAGTTGATGTTGTATCTCTGCTTCATGAATTTAACACAGGTTCACCTTACTGTACGACTCCTTCTCCAAGAAAGCAGAATTCCCTCTCCTTCCATTTTTCATGTTCTATCCAACTTCATTAGATTCATAGTCAGTCACTGTCGATTCCTTCTCTGTGACTGCTGTACATGTACAAGCTTTCATCGCGCGCATAGAGAAAGCACATGATGGTCCCAGAACAAAGACATACCTGAAATCGTATTTTCCTTTGACTGAGGTGGTCCTGATTGACGTGATTTTTTTTATTTTTTATCCATCAGCGCCACTGCACAGTTCTAACATCATGAAGGTTTCGTCGTAAAAGGCAGCTGCATGTAGCTGAGGGCAGCAGAGAGGCTGGTAAGTAACTTCCTCTGCATACAGACATGATTTGGTTTGCTCTGATAAGGTCAAAGCATTCAGACTGTTTTTATGTCTCTGTGATTGCAAAGCAAACACTTCAGACTCTCATCCAATGGGGACTAACACACTGTTTTCTGAAAAACAGGTGGTGGAATAAAGTAAATGATGGATGCAGATGTCAGAGTCTGTGAAGCAAAATAATAGTTTTGTTTTTGTACCATCTGAAGGAATATGAATGTTCCCTCTCTGATGGATTTTATCATTTATTGTGCTTTCCATAAGTGCAGATTCTTCTTGAACTTTTTCATACGTTTTATTGGAATTTTATTAATAGACCAACACTAGGCAGCTGATAATTGGGAAGTGGATAAAGGTATATTTAAATGTACGTACCAGTTTTACAAATCTGTGCATTTGTAGTCAGTACCCTTTGCTCAAATACCCCAAAATTTAATTAATTTCAACAATCAGTTGCTGCTGTTCTGTTTCTGACCTTAGAGGTTGGCTAAGAACCAGCATCATGAAGACCAAGGAACACAGCAGACAGGTCAGGAAGAAAGTTGTGGAGAATTTAAAGCATAGTTAGGTCATACACAATATCCAAACCTTTGAATCTCTTATAGGACCCTGTTTATTCCGTCATGTGACAATGAAAACCAAGTAAAACCTGGCTGTCCACCCAAATTGATCTATGTAGAGGACATTTAAGAGATTGACAGGTCAGTTGAAACAAAAACTATGCTAAAGAATATTAGCCTGGTAAAAACTAGCCTCTTGTTCTACACTTTGCTTCGTCCAGAGGATCTGGACCCTCGGCTGTTGAGAAACGAGTGATTGCTGGAGACGTGGACTCTGTTCAAGTTTGAAACAATTGGATCAGATTTTGCCCAATCACTAAAGTTTGGCCGTGATGTATGTGAAGTTTGCTTGAAATGCTGCAAACAATCATGCCCCTCTGCGAAGAGAAAAGTGATGAGCCAAATGAACATCTTCGCTAGAAATTAAATGTCTTAAACATTCCTCTTACTGCGACTAACCGAATACCTGTGGCTGACACAGACTGAATGACTTCATTCGCTTCCTCTGTCCAACATTTAGGTCCAACAGTCCAACATTTAGGTTAACATTAATTGGTCTTAATTGGTCTCCAGTAATGAATGTGGATATGAATTGTTAGTTCTATGTTCCTCTCTGTTGATTGATTAGTGGTCTGTATGGGATGGATTCTGTCCCCTAAAAGATTCAACAGGGATAATCAGTCAGGGACACTGGATGGATGACACTTCTTGAACTTGCTAAGAGTCTACTAGCCCAATATCAGGAGTGCATTGCTCCATTAGAGGTTTCATGTGTGCACTGGAGTCTGTATGACTTTGATCCTGTTATAGAACATAGACAATAAATTTGAGATTACACACAATGCCAAACAACACTTCAAATGCATAATTGAAAACTCAAAATCAAGATGATCTTCACGCTGATAACAGGAGTATTTAAACTTCCGACCTTGACTCTTTATGCAGTGAAGCTTTGCATCATTTATCTAGCGATGCTGTGAGCAAAGTTCCAACAGTTACAGCCTGCAGATCAGCACAGACCGAAGGAGAATGTTGTTAGACATGCCTTCATTGCACCAGACAAGGTCAGAGCACCAAGGGTCTGTATATGTCGCATTGATTATCAGACACTCAGTGTAAGAGCAAGCAAACCAGCCTAACAGAGTCATGGACTGCAAACTACACAAATAGAGACAGACAGCAGAGACACTGCTTGGTACTTAGCAGACAGGTGTGGCTGTCAAATACTGTGGCTAAAGACAGTAAATCTGATGGACATGATGCCAGCAAGGCACAGTAAATATGGAGGAGGCATTTCTTCCTTACCTTGCAGTCGCTTCAAACAAGGAGGTCGACAGACTGTATTGGATGGTTTGAGTGAATTCAAAAGCATTCAAAAAAGCATAAAAAAGGTAAACTACAGATGGATGTTTGTGAAAAGATTTGGAATTTTTTCAGATGTTTTCATGGAACTAGACTGAAAAAAATGTAAATTGTTTTTTTTGTTTGTTTTTTTTTTTTTGCTGTGAAAAATTGTTTTTTGACCTTGTTTGAATAACCTATTGAGCCTTTTATTTTTTTCTCTTAAATAATGTGACAGCAATGGAAAGTCACATTTCTCCTCAGGAACTCAGTCGTTGTATAAAATAAAAACCTTCATTGCAGCATTTATATCTGAAGGAATGACAGAACTTGGTAAAGTCAAAACTGAAGAAGTCTCCACCTCATCTAGCTCACCTGTCAGACCTTGTCTATCAAAGGCAGTTTCACAGTTGTTAAGTCTATACTGCATATATATTTAAAAATATAACTTACTTACAATACTCAAAGTGGAACTTGATAATTCTAACCTGAACATAGATCATTAAAACACTGTTTCATACCTATAAAATTAATAATCTTTTTGATAAATCAAGAGCAAACAACATTTTCAATACTTTTGCAGTATTAGGACCCTCTTATGATGATATAATCATTGAACACAGGACATAAACTGGTGAAAACCTGGATATCATTACTTCACACTTACTGCAGAATAAGTAACTGCTCAGGTCAGACACACCATTGCTGTATTTGTGAAAAAAAAAAAAGCTTTACATGAAGAGTATCATCTTGTCTCATAAGCTGGATGTGTTGTTGCAAGCCTGCATAAGCGTAAACGATCCTCGTTATTTTATTTTGCACTTTGCAAACCTTCAAAAATTGTGCAAGTAATAATGCAGAATATACATATAAAGAAGAAATTCTATCATTTTTCCTGGAGACTTCCTTTCTTTACCTTAAATCAGGGTTCACCGCTTACATAAGGGATTGCTGTAAAAATATAACATCAGTATCAATTTATTATTGTCCCCATCTGGGAATTTACAGGTCATGACTGTGTCATGTGCTTATTAGCATTTTGAGCACATATAAAAAAAAACTAAACCCACACTACAATTTGAAGTATTGCCTAAAAATAATGGTGCCTCAGCTCCAAAACACAGGATATGCATATGTATAAAGAGTTTCTGTGTGACATGCGGCATGCGTGTGGAAGGACACTGACTCATTGCTGTGCTGCTCTCTTTAGCCTGGAGCCAAATAGTTTGTGCTGGCAGCATCAAGTATACCAAAACAGAGTGAAAATCAAACAAACATATAAAGGCAGTGATGCATATGGTGCAGTGTTACTGCTTAGTCAGGTCAAACCCATGACAGAGACAGACAGTAGGTGAAGAAGAAGCTGACTGTCTTGCTACCTGTCTTCATGCCGGATTGTTGTGCAGCAGAGATTTTAGCTCTGGTGCTCAGAACACAGAAACTTACTGAATCTGAAAAAAAAGGCTGGAAAAGGAAGACAAACAACATACTCAACAGCAGTGCATTTAATTATTCATTGTGCGGCACCATACACTGATGATGTTTTACACACAAAGTCCATTAGGCTGAGCCGTCTC
Organism: Poecilia latipinna; assembly: GCF_001443285.1. NCBI lineage: Eukaryota > Metazoa > Chordata > Actinopteri > Cyprinodontiformes > Poeciliidae > Poecilia > Poecilia latipinna. Next base: position 69,488 of record NW_015113795.1, read on the forward strand.
AACATGCATTTAAAAGGAATCTTAATTTATATTTAGTTGACAGAAACACAAATATGTTTTTTCCCTCCTTTCCTGGAGGTGGGACTCAGAAGGGCAATGCAGTTTGGACTGGAGAGTTATCCTATCGCAGTGTTCATAAATAGTTGAACATGTTGACATATCTCTATATTGTCCAATGAAAAAACATAAAACTGACGTTGACCGACCTCTTATATATGAATACATAATATAAAGCCATGAAGTCATGGCTGTACAGTGGGAAGTATATCGCATTTGTGATGAAAAAACTGTCTGCAGCAGCTGTAATTTATTGTATCTATACAAGTCTAAAGTACCAGGTTTCCCAGAGTTCATTAAGGGGGGCTTGACATGAGGAAAAAACATAAACCAGAATAAGTAACTGCAAACATTTAGCTAACTAAGCTATTTTTCCTCCTAATAATGTTGTAGGAAAATTAGATATAAAAAAAAACAAAAAAAAACAAAAAAAAAAACTAAGAGGCTTGGTCTTCTTTGAGAGACAGCTTCTTCAGACTGGATGGAGAACACGTCGTTACCTTCCTAAAATGATGGTCTTTTTTCTTTTTTCTTTTTTTGCTTAAAAAATCTTTTGGCAAAAAAGAGGGGGGGATTTTTTTTTTTTTTTTGCCAAAATTACTTTGGGCAAAAATGTCTGATTTAATATTCCATTATTTCAGGAAGGTGATGAAATGTGAACAGCAATTTTCTTTTCCTGCCATAGATAGAAATTGGTCCATTTCAAGACGTTTGGATCTAAACCATTGGCTGCAGCTCTGACTGCAGGGTTTTGGTTGCTGCTCTGCTGGAAGGTGAAGTTCTGTTCCAGTCTCAGGTCTTTTGCAGCCTCTAACAGGTTTTCTTCCAGGTTTGCGGTGTGTTTAGCTCCATCCATTTTCCAGCTTTCCTCTCTCTGGTGAAGAAAAACATCCCCACAGCAGTTTCATTTTCATTTTATCTAACTAGAGCACCTTTCTCCACATTTGCTGTGTCTCCTGGATTATGGCAAACTACAAACAGGACTTTTTATGACTTTCTTCTTGGCACTCATTCATAAAGTCCAGATTTATGGAGTCCATGACTGAGTTGTTCTGTAGACAGATTCTCCAGCTGGGCTATTGGATCTCTCCTCCAAAGATGCTAAAAACTCAAATTTAGCAGCCTTTATCTGGGATAAACTTTTAAATTATATCTTTTTTCCTTGTATTTATACGTATATATATATATATATATATATATATATATATATATATATATATATATATATATATATAACATCTTATTAAATGGGGAATGTTAGCTAACAACTCAATGTATTTTACACAGGTATGAGCTCTTTTCTTGTTTTTATTTTAATAATGTATAATTAACAATGAAATGCAGGAGCAGTAATTTTCATAATAACAAGACGACTCTGAAAAACATGACTTAAACTTTTAAGTCATGTTTAACTTAAAATTTCAGTAAGAGACCAAAAACTATAACAACTTGTATAGTAGAAAAGCTTGTGTCTGCTGTCATACATGCCTGAAAAACCCTTATTTGTTTTTCTCTGTTAGTCATTGCATAACTTTTTTTTTTGTTAAACTGATGAACGATGTGTTCTGATGTGTGCGGTGTGTCCAAACCGTTCTGAAGCTGCATCCTGACAATAATAACAGCTGTTTCTATACATTAGTTTCAAAGCAAAGGTGAAAAGACAGGCTAAAGACTAAGAAATCATGTCAAATAACAGAATGTATTTGCAATCTGTGAAATCTGCAAACAGCATGAGCATAGAGTCCACACACATACACACACACACACACACACACACACACACACACACACGCGCGCACACACACACACACACACACACACACACACACACACACACACACAAACAGGCCTAATGAAGTGAGCTGCAGGCTATGAAAGGCAGAGTGTGGTTGGATAGTTGAGCGTGAGTCCAGACAGCGAGAGTTGCAGAGTTCAGAAAACCCCATCTCTGCTCTTTCTCTGCAGCCTTCGCTCCAGCAAACTGACACCACAACCTCCATGCATTTTTCATGACCTGTGTTGGCTGATGAGCTCTCTCAGCCTCCCTCCCTCCCTCTCCTCGATTCTCTTCGCACAAACAGAATCTCGCACGCCCCGCCACACATTCTTTCACTCTCAAACTGAGCTATCTCCTGAAAGCCTCAAAAACCATCAGTCTCACCAATTCGCTCCCTAATTCAGAATGGCGTTTCATTCAGAGCGACAGCGAGGGCAGAAAAGATACTGAAGTAGATGAAAGAGAAGAGAAAATGAGAGTGAATGAAGCTAAAAAGGAGCTCGGCAAAGCATGACATTCTGCATTTAGTTTATTGATAATAGCTGCTACGACGCTATTTTCCCAAACAGTAGCATTATGCATGTAAAGGGATTGTGGGATAAGAGACACTATCCTGTTAGACCTGATTGTAAAATATTTTCATCTGTTACATTTGGCCCCATGTAGGATATCTAAGAACTTAAAATTTTGATTTTTCTATGAAAGAGTAGCATAATAATCAAAGCGGAAGTAAAGTGATATGAGGGTCTGTCAACAGGGTGTCTCTATATCCTTAAAAAGTCTTAGATTCATATTAAGATAAATTCATGGCCTTAAATATGCAAACTTTTATTGTGGCAAGATTATTTAATCTCATACATTCTATGTAGTGTTTTTCTCCATTAACTTTTCTGTCAGGCAAACATGTAAGTCACATGCAAACATCTTTGTGTTGTGACTCGAGCCGGTTGAGACTATTGTTAACTAGCTGCTAATATGCTAGCTAGCTTGTCAGACCCTATTAGTTATGCCATAGCTTGCTAGGGTATAACTAATCTACCCTAACAATGTAGGGTATATTAGATAGTAGGGTATATTACCCTATTATAGGGTGACTAGCTAACTAGCTACGTTAGGGTATGATAGGGTATGTTAGCCTTCACATATGAATTTGAATGGCACCAGAGCTCATGTCCACCAAACCAAGATGTAGGTTTTTAGGCAGACCAGATTTCACATTCACACCTCCATAAACAAACTGGACTGTTTTGACAAACAGACTGCACTTCAGTTAAAGCAGAAAAGAAGAATGCACAGGTTTTTGTCTCTAGATGTGCCAAGCTGTCAGAGAAATATCCTAAACTCACCTGCAACAAAATGTAGATGTTCTATGAAGCTTTGAACGGAAATGAACACCACATTTTTGAGATGTTTTATTTGTGAAAACATTTGACAAGCATATTTAATTTTCCTCCACTACATGCATGCAGGTAAGTGTCAGTGTTGGTTCATCGCATAAAACCCCTCTGCAATACATTGATACTTTAGCATGACACTGTAAAACGGTTTAAAAGTAAATGCTGGAGCAAAAACTATTTCTCAATTCTTCAAAACGTCTGAATCAAATCACACAAACAGGATGCTAATAACAAGCAGACATGGATTCTACTCCTGATTACATCAATTATCATTCCTACGCCTGAAGTGATTGTAATCAACAGCATTGGTCATCAAGGACAAACAGAGTGACTTCAGTAGCAACATGTTAAGGTCAGAATTAGAGACAGGATAATTAGTTTGCTATGCAGAGAGTATTTACCATTTGACCCACAATGCACTGCTGCATCCACATTAACATGGACGTTATTGGTTACTTCTTCTGCTTATCTGCACGAATGAGCTCACTCCTAATAGAGAACCACAGTTCAAAAATTTGCATCCATATCATTCAATATGCAGAACAGCTTCCAAAAATATATTTTGGGTAGTTTGATTAAATAATCCAAACTAACCCTTTAGTACTGAACATATAAAACATTTTTTCAATATTTATTTAAAATGGATGAACTGAACTGTCAGCTTGAATCAATTCTCTCAACCATATTTTACTGTTAAAAAGAACTTTCCAATCCTTCATCTATGTTGACTATTAGTTATAATTATGGAGCTTGTCTGTGTTGTTAATCCCATGAAAATCTGCCATGTCAGCAATTTGCAAAGTAAAAATTTCCTTGCATGTTACTGACTACAGATTGCTGAACTTTGAGGTATAGTGATAATCCAATGTGAACTGTGAACATTCATCTCTTTGATTTGGACAGAAATGGGTGGAATCCAAAACGTAATTTGGTGGTTTGTTGTTTTATTGGCTGTGTTTTTATTTGCTTTTGGCTCAGAATGGAGTGCATTAAAACCCCTTTGAGGGCAGGCCAGCAAAACCCTATAGACCCATAACATACGGTACCAAAACGAAAAGGCTGAAGAGAAGTAATAAAATCAGATGCAAATGTTGACTAAAGTCATGCATTTCACTCTTCGATAGGCATAATTTTTTTCTGCTTGTATCTGTGGTGAAGCTGCCAGCAGCACAGCACTGAGCTGTAGCTTGAAAAGAAGTCTTCAACTCACACCATTCCTCTAGTAGACACGGAAGAGAACGTTAACGTTGTCTCCAGGAGATGTCTGAGAATAAAAACCAGATGGGCAATAATTTATTTATTACATGGACTAGCCCAGATAACTCCTATCCTGTGCAAATAAGGATAAACTCAACATCCATTTCAAACATGAAGAAACAAATAGAAGTTAAGAAAATGACTCTCTAGACTCCTCTTCTAAACTTTAATCTTTATCAGCTCATTCTGAGCACATCCTGTGTTCTTCCTCTTCATATGTCCAGCCCCACTACTCTCCCCGCTCTCGCCTGATCAAGGGTCAGCTTGCAGTGTCTCCATTAGTCACGTCTCATTTCTTCTCTGCCACCCTGCTGTGATTCAGGGTCAGGGACTGCCCAGCAGCCATTTCCCCTCCTCGGTGGAGCCTGGGTGTTCTGGCTGACCCAGCCTCTTATCTCGGTTAAAGCAGACACTCGCTGGTGGTGGTCCTCTCATCGCCTATCAGCCTCTCCACTCTACCTGCTGCGAACAGCTCACACACATACACACACACACGCAGGTGAGCTTATCTACCCACACACACACACACACACACACACACACACACACACACACACACACACACATGCATATTTCTGTGTGGAGAAAAACTTTTTTCCTGCATAGGATGTAAAAGTGAAACCTGGATTCTAGTTGCTGTAATTTCTGTTCACTTTAGCTAATCACAAATACCTCCGTAAAAACACAGACACACACACAGTTGGTACAGGTTTCAGTGACTGAGAGGGTCAAGTAACAGAACGCTCACTGCAGAACGCGATACGTGAGGCTCCACAGACCCAGATGGCTGGGTTTTTTGTGCTCACTTCAGCTTGTGTTATCAATTAAACTGCATTGTTCCTGCTTGTTAAAGCTGCATGTGAGAGTTCACTGAGGACACAGCAAATCCATACTGTGGCACATGCCCCAGTAAAAAATGGTTAGGTGACACACGTACTACAGGCAATGAATTTTGCTGTCAGACTTTTCTTTACCCTCAGAAGAAAAGCTAAAGCTTTTTGCCACTGGTCAGCAGTTTGCTCTTGACATAAGCTCATTATTCTAGGATTCAAAGTTGTCTGACTATCAGCTTTTTCCTCTTTGTTCTTTTCATTCCAAGAATGGTTTGAAAAAAAATGTGAACCACAGACTCTTTGACAACAGCAGATTACTAGTGATGAGACAGAATTAAAAGCAATTATCTACTTAATTAGTGCTTTTGTAGTTATTAATCACAATTAATCACATTTTCATCAAATAGCAGTATTTGGCACAATAAGCTTTTATGACTCTAATAAATTATGGGTAGTGACTTAATCAATAAATAGACACATAGTGAATAAGGATGCAATTTCTAGCTTTAGCACCAGAAACCACTGAAGGAAATGACATGGAAACCTTTGAAGAAGACATGAGCTGTGTTTCTATTACAAATGTGCTCAAATCTTTGTTTATATTCTACTAGTAATGGAAAACAATTGCCATTTTTCTGTCACCAAACAACCTAAAATGGAGTCACGAACAATTTTAAATTTACTTGGAGCTTATCATTTTCTCACTTAACATAAGAAGTGTGTGATCTTGAGCTACCTTGTTACCTTCCCTTTATATTGCATCAGCTATTTTTGCGGCTAAGCGTTTTTATCTTTCTTACTTTGTATCCTGTAACTTTTACTTATACTGTTTTTATATTTTATATAAAAAAATAATTTTGAAAGAAGAAGAAGAAATAAAACCCCAGTCTATTGCTTACAGAGCTTGCAGCCTATGGGGCAGAACCAAGCTAAAACCATAAACACATCTTACGCCAACGCCAAGTGCTTTTAGGTTTGACTATTTTAATCAATAGCTCAACCTTGGTTAATTTTAACCTTTCAAACTCTAATCTTGAATGTAATAGTGGCTTCAGGGCAATTTGGAGCTGAGCACCTTGTGTATAAATGATGGCACTGCATTAGCCATTGGCCGCAGAATGACAGGGAATCAATACAGAGGACATATTTGAAATTCAAAAGGATATTTATCTTTATCACTCATGATTAAGGTGAGTGCAAAGTTGAAATTTAACTTCAACGGTATCATTTTTTTAAAGCCTCATCTATTGTGAAACATGTATTTACTACTAGAAGGAATAACCTGCTAATATTTTCACCCACAATTTCCTTCCTAACTTGAGTTTCCTGCAGGACCTTCACGATACGGGCTGCGTAGAAGAAACAAGCTGTTCTGATAATCGTATGGGAGGGCAAGGCAAAGTGCAGCCTTGAAATAATCCTCCAGCTATTCTCACATCAGCTAAACTCAGCTGTAATATAGAGTGCATGTGCTGGAGAAACATGGACGATCTTCTATGTATTATTGAACAAAGCTGGCTGATTCTGAATTTAATGAGCAGAACAAGTGTGTGTAAGTGTACATATGTGGAGTTGCTTTCAATAAGCCATTTTCCTGCGTTCCGCTTTGTCTCCTGTCAGGATGTGAAATTTACCTTTTTCAGAAGGTAAATGAAAAAGGGTTAGGAAAAATAACTTTTTTAAAGCGCCATGTCATCAACAATCCTTCACATCTCCTTCAAGTAATTAGCCGTTGGACAGCTTTAAGCTGAGAACACACTACACCACTTTCTTCCCAGTTGCCACAGATTATAGTAACAATTAAGGTTTTCACACTAACAGATCGGGTTTTGTTTCATAACTGAAAAAGAGTGAGGACCACACAGCGCACCAGCTAAGGAGCACAGATTACAGGATCAGCCAACCCAGTGGTGAACAGAAATTCTTAGTTGGGCTGATGTGTCGATAGATTTTCCATCCTTTGTTGATTTCCAGGTGTTTGACATCATTGGAAAACTTCATTTACACTTCTAGGATCACAAAATGGCTCCTGTTTGTTCCCACTTTTGCTGTGGCCAGTCACAAATATCTCGATAACAATAAAACACTGTCCTGAAGTTACAAAAAGATAAGGAATAAAGACAAAGTTACTTTTTCCCCAATGTTACAATATTTAACTCCTTGAGTGCCCCCTGGTGGTCAAAACAAAAATGATGCTAAAGTGTTATTCACATAATGTTGCATATCTTTTACGCTTTTGATATTATATTTTATCAGAATAATAAGTATCTTCAGTATATCTGCTACAGATACAACATGACTTACATGTAGAAGACTGTCTAAAAATGGCAAGTAAGAACTATTTCTTTGAAATTGTTTTACAGAATTTGATCTAAGCTGTAAACATTATAAACTAAGAAGTCACTACAGCTTAGCCAGCGATGTAGACCGAAGTACAGCGTGACAGAAATGAAGGAGGATAACATGCAAATTTATGTTCTGTGCATCATGATTCCAACATAACAGCATTCATCTGCGAAATAATACAATCTAATTTGGTTCCTAAATTATCACTCAAATCCGACGGATAAATGGTTCAGGTAATGATTTTGCTAATACAGGTCAAAATAAAACTGAGACAAATACATTCTCAGAGCTATAAAGACACATTTTATTTGCCCTGCAGCACATAAAAGGGGGGAATTAGATGTGCTATGGAGACATCTAGGACACCGCAAAGCACCAATTTTCACAGGCCGACATGAGATGGCAAACAATTACAGAGATGTTTATCACTTATCGTTTATCACTATGAAATTTCTGGCACTTCCATAATCACAACAAGTCAGGGCCATTCTGTATTCACTCCTTCAAAAAGCAGCTTTCGTTCCAGGCAGATTGAAATTATGGTGTGCTGTTATTGAAAAGGCCAGGACTGAAGAAACTTCTGCAATCAAACTGTCAGCACTCCCATTTCTGTCTTCGGGTGTGTAATAGTGTGGACACTTGCTATTACGTTTGATATTCAGCACGTAAGGTTAGTCAAAGCATGCTCAAATTCCATCAGCAAACACCATGTATGTGGGGTTTTTTCAGTGGGAAAATGGAGAGTCGGAGAGCAAAAGTGCTAGTTATTTATTTTGCTTTAAAATAAAATCTGAATGTTTAGGCTAGCCACAACATTGTACCTGTAGCCCAAATAACTTTTAACCTCAGCAAGGTCCTTACGCGTTTATCAGTAAGTTATTTTTCAGAAACCTTATTATAAGCAATGTTATTATAATTGGCGAAAACAAACAAAATCATTAAAATTGAAATTGAGAAAACATTTTTGTTATCTGAACTAGAAAAAAATTAATTAATGGGGGAAAACTATAACTAATTGGAACTATATCATGGGTTTATAAAATGTACACTGCTTTGGCTCATTTAAAGAAAATATTAGCTAATATTAGCATTTTAGCTAATTTTGGTTTACAGACTGAATGGAGTGAATCAATGTTAGTCAACATACTGGCAATAGCCCACGTGTAATTGTAACATTTTAGCTAATATTAGCATTTTAGCTACCAAACTATTACATACTTTCTTCACATTACAGCATGCTGTTGTAAGTCAACATGCAAATGCTAACCGACATGCTAATAGTACTTTACCTAGCTTTAGCTTTTTAGCTAGTTTTAATTTTTTATGTTTTTATTTCTCTCTGTATGAATTATGTTACTATGGGTCAACAGGCTAGTGCTAACCTGTATGCTATTATTAGTTGTTTATTTTATTTTATTTTATTTTAGCTAGTTTTAGGTTTTTAGCTAATTTTACAACATGTTTTTTTTTTTTTTTTTTACACTGCAGTATCCCACCCTGACCATCGCCAATGATGACTACTGCAAATGTACGCGTTACATATAAATGAAAAAGGGACGTGTTGCTTTGCTACTACTTGTCAACACTGCGACAACTAGATACCACGGTAAGGAAAAAGAAAACATAACTAGGGAAACAAAAGTAGGTTATATGCTCGCTCGAGTTTGACAACCTTAACATATAGATGTGCTCATTGTGCTGTGGAATTGGGTGTGTTTCACTCAGTAACGTCAGTAACGCGTTACAAAGTAATAAAGTAACGCGTTACTGACGTCGGACCACTTTTTTCAGTAACGAGTAATCTAATGTGTTGCTCTTTCAAATCCAGTACTCAGACTACAGTTACTTATCAAAATCACTTTGCATTACTGTGCGTTACTATTTTCTTTTGTAATTTATTTTATTTACTCTCCGTCTTAGGGAGTGGATTGTCGTTTCTATCAGCAGCGGCAGAAATGTAAACAATGGAGGGATATGCACGTTTTGTTGGTGGAAAAATAGGAACTATTTTGAGTTTCTGTCGCCAAGTCCGATTATTATAAACAGCTCTAGGTTTTTTTTTCTTTTTCTAAAGTCGCTTGCAAATTGCGCCTTTTTGGGCTCGTTTTTGAACGTGAAGTTACTCATTTGGGCTTGGAAATAAGCAGACTCAAAATAAATCCCAGAATTTGTCTGACATCCAGGTAGTTTTAGTCAGACTCTCCCTGTCCATAATTTCCCGGATGATCCATCCCGTTTTGTCTCTGTTAATGTGAAGTTAATATATTTGCTGTGAACAGTGGCGCAACTACACATTATTCAGGTGGATGCGAAAACATAAATCGGCGCCCCCTCTGGTGCTGCGCCCCTATGCGTTACATACACTGCATACCCACTTTTTGTGCCTCTGGCTGTGAATGACGTCGAGCTTCGCGTTGCGCTCCAGAAAACTTCAAACATCGAGACTAATATGAACAGCGCAATAACATAAAAACAGCAATGAATGAACGTGTCCGTAAAGTTGTTCAACTAAACGCCGTTATAGTTATTAATATTAAGATAAATGTCACAAATCTGTCACGGGGACATCTGAGCTGTGGAGCCGCAGGAAGAGCGCTGTGCGCTGCGCTTTGACAACAAACGCAGGGCCTTAAAGCAGAACCTGGAGCCTGGGGCAGGGGGTGGGGGCTTTAAAATAATTCTTAGAGTTTTCCAGACAATACTGGAACACACAAATTACTAACGTTTTTTTGTACTGTTGTAACCATTAAACAATCTCCCCTTCAGTTCAACCATAGAAGTGGAGACACATTGTTGATGTTACTATTATAAAACAACTTGCAATTAAGGATTAGCAAAGCTCAATGTAATTTTCACAGGTAGTGAAGCGTTGTTGTTAGCAGCTGCTGAAAGAAACTAAAAACATTACTTTTAATGTAACTTAGTTACTTTCCAAATCAAGTAATCAGTAATCTAACTAAGTTACTTTTTCAAGGAGTAATCAGTAATCTGATTAAAGTTAATTTTTCACAGTAACTTTGCCATCACTGGTTTTGCTTCACTAAATAAATAAATTAATTAATTAATTAATAAATAAATAAATGTCCCACACACTCTGATAGATCGACAGTAGAGCAGGTGATTAAATTAATCAACCACTGCTATGTTCAGACAATCACTTTTTAATGATGGCAAAATAAACTGCAAGCCTGAAAACATCCTGTAGGACTGAATGTTCTGTTCTTCGTGTGGGAAATGTTTGAATCCTGATACATTGGTGGAGCTTTTTTGAGTTGCTATGGCGATTTACCCCCCAGCATTGTGTGCATGCACCAAATTTGTTGATGTAAACAATAATATGAAATGTGTCTGTACATAAACACTAATTTGAAGCCTGTTTCTCCAATCAAAGATGGAGTTGCAATAGACAGTTGCATACTAAGCCAAGGCAGGCACATGTCCAAATTTTCTTTTTACCAGCTCATATCACATGCTAAGCAACATTAGCAAATGCAGCAAATGCTCTAAGCAACATCTGGGCTTCAACAGGACTATGATAGCTAGAAATAATGACTTAAACCCTATATTCAGTAATCCTCATTCTTTCTTTGTTTATCTTCCTCCTACTCCCTCCTCTCCATCTCATTTTTCATTTGCATGGTTAGTGTCATCCCCAATTCAGAGTACATTGGGCTGCTTTTAATTACAGCATCTGTGTTGACAGGAAAGAAAAAGGGATGTTATTAATGTCTGGTCTAAAGTGGAAGAGGTCCCGGAGCACAAATATTTCTAGTGTGCTTTTTGTTTTAATTAATTAATAGAAACCAGGCAGGAAGACAATTGGATTGTATAAAAAGTGAGTGGATTAAGATGATTAGGATCCAAAGCTAAGTTCATGTGTGTTGGTGCAGGTTTCTCCACTTAATGATATTTTTGAGTTGAAAAAATATAATTCACTTACACACTGCTGTACATGAATGTGACTGGATATTAGGAAAATATAATATCCCAATATTTCTTGCTATATCACCATACACAATATATATCACAATATTTTTAAATAATCTCAAATGCTATTTCAAACTATATAGCATGTAACATGTCCACATGTTACATGCTATATAAATTAAATTAAAATTTATATAAATATTTTATTGTAGCCATCAGTTTTGCAAAGATGTTTTTCACTATTGAAATTACTACCACTGCGTCTTTGTGTAGTCAGCACCAATCTTTAATAAACAAGACCATAGCAGTGCAACAAAAAGAAAATCACCAAGCAAGAATCCACAAGGAAACAGCTGAAAACTAAAACAGAGCTCTTTAGTGGTTTTAACATAAAAATGACAAAATAAAAGAAAATCCTGAATGAATGAGTCCAGATTAAAGAAACAAAAGCTTAAATAAAAGCGTCACACCCAAAAGTCACAGATATTGAACTATTTGCACTTTGCCAATTTCGAACAACATATTCTGTTATGCCACAAAAACCAGGCAGTCAACATTAAATTAAGCCAGCTTTGTCAAAAATAAAGCCTTTGTTGACTAATCTCCTGCTTCGACCTGATATAGAAAAACCCTGAGATACTCGGACCAGTTACAGGTTGATGCTCAGGTTCTAGTTGATCTTCTTGATAAGTTTAAAAATGTTTTTTTGTGATAAGCTCTTAATAAATCCAATTAAAAGTGACATTTAATACAATAGTAAGATCTTGTTAAAGTTGCTACAGCTATATAAATTTTTAGAGTCAAGAATAGAACAGAGCATAAAAGATGGACAGATGGAAGGAGATCTTGCCAGAGAAGCAAAACATTTTAAATTGATGATGTGACATATTCCTCTTGCTGTTTGTTCCGCTTCTAACTGAAACAAGACAACTTCTTGCTCTAACATATGTGGCTCTAGACTACTGCGCTGTGTATGCTGATCTGCAGCTGAGGTGAATGTGCTGTGCTGCTTGCAAAAAAGTTTTAGAGATGACTGAAACTGCTGAATCCCCATAGTGTGCAGTATGGGACAACTTGTACATTGTGCAAGGCCTAATTTATTACTCATGAATCCAATAAATATTAAACTTTATTTTGCCCTAACAGCTACAGAGTTTCCAAAGGTGAACTTTTGGAAGGTTTGGCTGACCATGGCTTCATCAACTTTTGGGTGAATACACATACAGTCACGATTGATAAAGCACACCCTCCGTTCATTTTGACGGTTTAACATTTCAGGACCTTATGAAATTTTAGGATATTTAGGAAATATTTAGGAAAATATTCTTATCTTTACCAGGTTCTAGTAAAGATAAGGTTCTATCCAGGTTCTATCTTTAAAGCTCGTCTCAAGTTGATAGGTTTTAGCATATTCTGCATGCTATAGTTATTGCTTCAGATACACCCAGACATTACATGCTGTAGAAAAAAGCAGAGGCCTTATACATCAGTAGACATGCTTTGGAGAACTTTATCAGCTAAATCAGATATTGATTTTGAATGTATCTTGAGATAGTTAAATCACCAGGGTCAAAACGAACTGAATTGTGATGCTTTCAAAGATTGCCCTTCACAGGTAGATTTAAAGAAATGTTCTCGTCACATCAAACTAAATTGCAAATCTTATTTTCACTTGTTATAATTACAAGGCAAAATCACTCTGCTGTACTTAAATGGAAAGAAACTGTATGGGTGAAGAAACCTTTCTTTTTTCTTTCCTTTTTTTTTGCACCATTTCCTTTCTCAGTGTTGTCTTCGCCCTCCTTCGGTTGGCCCTTGTTTGGACTTTGTTATTGTTTCTTTATGTAACACCACTGAGCCAGAGAAAGAACGGCCCTGCCGAACAGCACAACAATACCGTGATGGATGAGGCTGGCCGCCATAATTATGTGAGGACCAACAGGTAAACGGACCGCAGAGGCGGAGCGCGGCGGGCCTGCCTGGGGATGATAGCGCAGATCCCACTCTGTTTTTGTTTCTTTGAGTTGTGCTGCGAGGCTGGCAGAATCTCACCGGGACACACACACACACACACAGCATCCAAAGCATTTCCTCAGATGCAGCACTCAGACACAAAGATGTCTTATAAATGCTAAAACATACTTCACACGCCGTTTCCACCGCTGTTCCTTATTTTTGAATGCTACTCGGGCAATTTTGCCTGTGATAAACAGCTCAGAACGCAGTGAGTCAACCCGGAGCAGAGGAAAGATGCCACAACAAGGTTCCCCCCGCACCACTCCTCACTTGAGAGTATTACAGAATTATTGTCGCAGACGGAAGCTAACAGAGACAGACAGATTGAGGTCGTTACACAAGAGAAGCAGATGAGAGAGAAGGAAGATGAAAAGGCTTTGGGGGAACATTCCTGCTGGTTCCATGTAGTGTTGTGGAAGAAAGAGATAGGCGGAGGTGACTGAAGGAGGAGGGACAAGAGGAGAGTGATGTTTTCTTTAAAAAAAAAAAAGACAAAATGCTGTAAACTGTTTGAGACCAAAACATGGTGGTTTGAAGGGAAATGCGGGGTGAAGAAAAAGGAAGAAATGGGTTATCATTTTCCAAGTCAAGGCTGTACTATCAATGGCCTCTGTTTCAAACTTATAGAACTTCTTGTGTCTCATCATAGTGACAGTGCTTTGATTCAATGCTGTGGAAAAATATTCATATCGCTTCATATTAAATTTGGATGACCATGTGTTTAAAATTCAGAAAACCACCAGCTTCAGTTTGTGTTGCACCAAACTTTGCTAATGCTAGTAATATCAGCCATAGACTCGGATACTTAGACGTTTCATTGAATGCTGAGTCCTACGTTATGTCGCCACCATCATGAATGTTACAGTAGAGCTATCAGAGGTCCATAATTTATATTCTGGATGGACTTGTTTCAATCATTTTGCAGTACAAATTGGTAAAAATGACAGAAAATAACTTATTTTATAAGTAGAATTTCTTGACTTTGCAGCCAGAGACTAGCTTCTAAGCAACCAAGAAATACTTCTTGTATCTAAATTGGGTGAAGGTGAGATGCCCAATGAATATCACAGTGACTGACACCTGGTGTCACTGACACCAAGGACTTCAGACATAATATAAAAATTACAGTCCCATTGTCTTGACATAGTTGGTGACAATCCAACGGAGTGACCGGCGACACCCAGACATGCACACACTGACTTGGCAGAGCAACACAAAGTTGAAAAGTTTTCAAATTTTGTCGCTGTTGCATGGCACTATGACCAATCAGCAGGGCTTAAGTATTTTCTTATGAGTATATGCAAAATGTATAAATCTTGTGTATACGTGTTGCCCAGATTTTTCCATAAATTTTTATGTGTTGCATGCAACATAATTCCACGCAATCAATTTTCAAAGCAGTGGTGGACTTCCTCTGTGATTTTGTAGTTGAATGTTAGAGATGGATTTAGTGGTCCGTCCATTTTCAGTAAATACTATAATATTTCCATGTTTGCATGAAGTGCGTGTGGACTCACAAGTCTCACAAATGTACTAATTGCTCACCCAATTAGTACATTTATCACTTTGTGATTTGTTTTTTTATTTTGACATGATAACATGAGGAACACAGAAGCCCGACTCAGAGGATCACCTACATTATTTAAGAGTGAAAATATTTAAAAACTAATTAAGTAAACTGTTAGATATGCCAGATTTGACCCATGTATTATGTGAGTGCTTTTAAATGTATTATTTTAAAATTTCTTCATGGAATTTTACGATTCATGTATGTGGTGCGATTACTTAGCTTCATCTCAGTATAGCACAGTATGTTAGTGGTTGATGTCATGTTAGATTACTGGAAACTCTGTCAAAAGATCACATGTCAATGCATCTAATGTATGACATTGACAGTTACCAGTGCCGGCCAATCAGCAATAAGATCAACTGGCTTTGGAATGGATATAGACTCCTGAGACAAGGAAGTAGCCAATGCTACACAATAGTCTTAATGTTGGCTCTGAAACAATGCCATAGAGGTCATGCTTTTTGAATCACAGTAACCATAGGGCCTACTATGTACTGTATTTGATTATTCACTCACTTTTCACTTTCAAGACGCAGCGACTGCAGCATAACTTGAAGTAAAGCAGAACAAAAACACAGTTTTTTTCTTTGCTGATGTAAAAGTGTGACACTCTCTTCCTGTAAAAGCATCAACTGCTCAGTGAAGATATGTTGAAACCTAAGAAGCCAAACAGAAATTGCTTTGATTCTGTGTTTTAGTGAAGCTTATTTTTCTGACTTTAGAAGTACAAATCTATTCTCTAAAGCCAAAGACGGAAAGCCTTTTCTGAATGAAACCCCTTGAAGACTTGAGGTAAAAACATAATAGCAAAAAACATAATGAAAAGGACCCTGGATGACCTCGATTTCCCAGCCTCACACTCCACCCAAGCTTCCTTTGACCCCAACGTCATTGAACTTTAGTACACTATCATTGTTTTTACACCATTCTTCTCTTTTTGTGCGACTTTGCGGTCCTGCAGGACAAGGTTGTTGCGTGGTGCAGTGCAGTTCATCATCATGCATATGTTCATACACTAATCTAACTGCGCCATAACAAATGAGCTGATTATCTACACCTTGTCTCCGTGTGGGGGTGAAGGGGCTGTGAGTGGGTGCGCGTCATTGTGTGCGAGACAGAGACAGAATAGGCGAAGTGAACAGGTGCAGAACGGGGTACAAGAACCCCATACATCATACTGTAGCAGAAATATGCATCGTCCCCATACCTTACCCCCACAACACCACCTCTCAGTGGAGAACCGTCTATACCCAGCAACCTCCCTGTGCCCCCAAATGCCTTGAAATACATGCTTCACACAAATCTATAGACACACACACTCGCAAAGACTACGACCCCAAGAGCTCGACCTACATTGTATGTCCTCCTACCTCACATCTGACTATTCATCACCACATGGCACCTGTTCCCCCACGGGGAGCAGGAGGATGGGGGGGCTTGTTTTTTGGGGGAGACATAGGGGACAGAGCATGGTATGCTACATACTGCAGGACAGGGTGTCCTTTCCTCCTCTTTAAGATCAGACCCTTCATTTCAGCACTGCTATGCAAAGGTCTTGGTAGAGAAACATACAGCTGTGAAGTTGCATCATAAATGATTTCCACAAGAAGCTGCAGGTGCATAGCAGGGAAACTCAAGACCATAGACGGTCCTGTCACCATTTCATTATGTCTTAATAAACACGATTTTTTTTTTTTTTACTGACAGTTCTAATGTGAGATAACAAGGGTTTTGCACACTTTATATTCAGACAGTACTCCATGCATTCTGATAGTGTGTTCAGGCAAGAATCTCAACTTTTGCATTTAAAAATATACTTACAAAATCACTATATATTACATAAAATTTTGTATTTGTAACTCCACAATGGAAAATGGTTGAACAGGAATAAATACTTATGGAGGACACTGTGGATGACTGCTACAATTCAACAATAAAACAACCTCAAAGTCTTAGAGATTACCTTCAGAGGTTCACAAGTTTTTTCTCTGTGCTCTTTTAGTTCATCAGTTATTGTCTGAAGAAAATAAATATATTGCAGAAGAAGTTTCACTTTAACTTCAATGTTACACAATCAACTTTATGTTCTGTCTATGGAGATTTAATGGACACTGGGAAAGTTTAACAGTGAGCTCTACTAGATTCTTAAAAAATAAAATCAAACTATTATATTTTAAGCCCATCATTACTTCATGTAAAAAAGGCAGACAATGTGAAAATCAAGTTTTTTTTAGATATAGCATATCTCTGGCACACTAAACCAATCATTTTGGCTGTATTTGCTGGGCACTGTGATTGCACTGGTCTTGACTGATTGCACTGATTGGATAGTCTGAAGATGATCACACATAATCATTCTTTAGGACGAGAGCTGAAATTCTTGATGTAAGAAAAAAAAATAAGCTCTAAATTTAGACAAAAGTACTTTATTTGGGAACACTAAATAAAGTAGAGAATTAGAAATATGGGTAACACTTTATTTGAAGGGGGTTGAATAAGACTGTCATGACACTTTCATAAACATGACATAGCACCTGTCATGAACATGAATAAGCCTTCATGAATATTTATGACTGTTGTCATAAAGCATCATTCGGTAAATTGTGACACTTTTAATACAAAGTTGACATTATTCAAAATGTCTTTGACAACTTGACATTAACCAAGAAATCATTACTGATATAAATTTGTTATAAAAGTATTACTGATTGCACTTTAAAAATTAGGTAACTTTATGTTATTAAAGGTAAAGTTTAAACAGTAATGATTTCCTGGTTAATGTCAAGTTGTCATAACAAAGACATTTTGAATAATGTCAACTTTGTATTAAAAGTGTCATAATTTACCGAATGACGCTTTATGACAACAGTCATAAATATTCATGAAGGCTTATTCATGTTCATGACAGGTGTTATGTCATGTTAATGAAAGTGTCATGACAGTCTTATTCAACCCCCTTCAAATAAAGTGTTACCAAAATATGTTATTGAGATTATAAAGGTTAAACTTTAGTGACTAAAGTTTAAATAAGAATAAGATTCTTCGATGTTCCTTTGTACTTTGATCTAAGACATGAATAAAAAAATGGGCACTTGGGCAGATTTAGCTTATTAGCTAAATCTGCGCAAACCAGATTATAAAGTTTAACATTTATAATGTGGTTTGAAGACCAGGAATTTAATCCTTAGTTCAGCTACATAAATCTGAATTAAGTCTGTTTAGACCATACTGGTAGCTATTTCAAAGCCAGTTGACTCTTTCTTTGGCCGTGAAGCAGCAGGTACTTTACAGTCACTTGCCATTCAAACCAAACATAACCAAGTCATTTCTACTAATCAAATTAATTATTCCTTTAGTTTTACAGTACTCTTCTGAGGCAATTATTTCATCCCTCGCTTTGTCACTTTGCAATGTGCTACTAATTTATGTGTTCCTTTTGAATTTCTAAGTTGGAGTTGGAGTCTAAATGTATCTGAGTGACTCTTAATGCTGCTGGTAAACTCAGGTCAGGACTGATCTGTCTTGAAGTGTTTTAACACCTAATAGTCTGGAAGTGGTGCAGGTGGTAGAGCTGTTGCTTTGCAGCAAGAAGGTTCTGGGTTTGATTCCCGGCCCGGGGTCTTTATGCATGGAGTTTGCATGTTTTACCTGTGCATGCGTGGGTTCTCTCCGGGTACTCTGACAAGGGTACCACAAATGTGATTTTCCTCTGGTAAAATCCACTGAAACACATGACAGGCTACGTTTTTCCCTTTGCTCACCCTTTGCTCTACCATAACCCTAAATGGTCTTGATTCTGCTTGTGTGAGTCCCCATAAAAACCAATGGTGCCCTTCCAAACCCCCTTCAAAAAGCCTTCAGAAATAGATTTCTCTGATTAAAAGAGGATGGACATTTTTCAGATTCCTTATGCAATCCATGCCTCTCATTTTTCCCTCTAGATGTAGGGAGAAAAGAGCAGCAGAGAATATTTTAATTGCTTTGCCCCCATCATATTCATCAGCACGTCTTCCCCCACACCAAGTGGAGGCTGGAGGGGCAATTTCATAATTCTGGGAGGACTGGGGATTCTCTCTTGGGATGGGACACATCCCAAGAGATGGACTTTAGAAAGATGAAATCTGATAGAGATTGGTGTTTGTATAAGAACAGATTGAAAGGATTGTTCTTCAGACCTTTGTTGTACTGACTATGAGGGAGAATGGAAAGGATTCAAATCCACAGGGAGCCGGTGAATCTGAGGGAATTATAATATTGGGACTTGGCCAATTGGAAAAAATATTTGAAAAAAAAAAAAGGAACATGGGGGAGGCAATGCCAAAAAGAAAGGAATATAAATGTTTAACATGCGTGTTTCTTTTTCTAGTTCTAGTAAATGTAACCTTTTTTGGAGAAAACAAAGACAATTTTTTCTTAAAAAAAAAGTATTTTGTTACAAAATTTGAATGGATTCAATAAATAGATTATCAGTTCCAAGGCCTAATTTTGGTGAGCCCAGCTACTGAACACATCAACTGGTGAATTCAACTGGTTTTCTGACTGATGAGCATGAGAATAATTGACAGTACTCAGCCTGTCACGATAACACATTTTGCTGGGTGATTAATTGTCTCAAAAATAATTGCCAAAACGGTGATATTGTTTCAAGACCATTTTAAACTGATGCAATGGTGATGACATAATAATGCAAGCACATACTGCCAAAAATATGCTTTATTTACAAAAAACACTTAACACTGGAACAGGTAAAGTAAACAAAACAACCAAAAGCAACAATAAAATGGATTCTCAGTCTCCATTAACAAAAAATGCACTTGAATAAAAACTAAGCACAACATAAAATCAAAGTGGAAATAAAAAACTACATTCAACCAAAAGAGTACAGATTATAAAGTCTACATACTATATTGGCCTTCAATAATCACTAGATGAAGACGGGTATATCCGACTACTTGATGCAATAGTTCACTCCTCCCTTACGCTCAGGGAATGAGGAAGGGAGGGTCAGTGGAGAGAACCGGGGTTCAGCCTTATTTCATCCAGTGTCCTCAATAGAAAGAGAAAAAGGCACAAAAGAAACGATAACGGCGATAAATTAAAATGAGGTCGATAATTTTCATTTATCATGCGATTAAGTGATTTATTGTTTATTGCAACAGGCCTAACTGAAACCCTTCTCCTGGCTTTTTATGCAGTTTGTACTGGGAGCACTGGGAGAAGGCAGAGGAGCTCGATTTTTTTCACAGATTACCTGCCTTATGTTGTCACAACAAAATATTTTAACAAAAACATGTTAAAAAATATTTTTAAATAAAAAGTTGTTTTTTAATCTAACATAGATTTTATAAAACAAGCACTTTAATTGGCATATTTATATTATAAATTAGATTTTTTTTTGGAAAATAAACTACTTTAAATAATTATGTTTGCTTTAAATTCACAGCACTTGGAAATAAGCAAGAAGTAGTCCAAAGTTTTTAAAAATTTTAGCTGATTTTATTTTGTTTTAATTGAGATTTTGGTGGTGCCATTTTCTTTTTTTTTCTTTTTTTTTTTTTTTTTACCATTTCATGAGAATAAGGGTGAAGAAAAAAAATGGGGTGGAGCAGGATATAATTGAGCAAGGGTGGGGAAATGACAGTAAAGAGGGGTGGAGGGAGTGAGATGTGGAGGAGGCTCCGGGACTCCCAGAGGTGGCGTCCCAAATGCAGGGAAGCCTCAGAGGACGCTCTGGTGATTGCCTGACCTTCCCACTTTCTTCATACCGTTCAAGGGCAGAATGTGTGTTTGTGTGTATTGATGTGTGTGTGTTTCATGCTGACAGCCATGTGGTATTTGTACTGTCTCTGTCTGTCCAATTAGCACCAGCTGGAACAGCCTGGACATTTTTTAGCGTGTGTGTGTGCTACATCAGCCGACGTGCTAATAATTCACATCTGCAAAATTTTGGAGACAAACCTTTTTCATTCACACACTCTAACAGATCCTGTTTATTTTAGCAAACCGACATCTCATGAATATTTCAGTGGCTTGCACCTTGAGGCAGACGACTCCACCAGCAAGGAAGGGGAAGAGTAAAACACATTAAAACACAGGGTATAACAGAGGAGCAGCAGATTACCCCTCATTATGCAGCATTAATCGTCTATAATCTGCTTTTAATCCAATATCTTTACCTTACTCAATTAATGAGCCATACGTCAAGACTGGATTAGAGTGCAAACACTGGCTGCTAGAGATCTCAGCAGAGAAGAAGTCAAAGTAAGAGACGGCACGAAGAGCAGACGAAGAAGATTATCATCCTCTCAGCCGGATTGCTCTAAAACAGTTGAAGTCAAGAGACAGCTTAAAGTCGAGACACTTCTGCACAATATTGTTCTGTGGAAGTTTAACATTTAAGACCAGATTTAAACAGTTAAACATTATGAGAAACAACCGACCAGGGAGATGTCAGGAAGAGGCTCAAAAGAATTGGTATTTAGACATAAGTACGCGAGGCTGCCTTGAAAAACTAAAATGTGGCAAAGTTAAATGTTCTGTAAAACAAAATGCTGCATAATGTTTTTGATTTAACATTGATAGGTCAGAAAACGATGACAGTAGGAAGAGATTTTCTATTTGACCAAAATGTTGGATAGCTGTTGGATGTTTGAATCTTATGCAGGTTCTCTTCAGACTTTTTAGGAACTTGATTTATATATCTATTTAAAAACTAAGTGCTAATAGTTGTGTCGGTCGCATCTGTAGAATTGGGAATAATTGGGGAGTATTTGATTGGGAATGAGAACTTGTAAACCAATCAATTCAGTGAGACTGAAGATGTATGTTTTGGTGCAGCAGGACACTGATTTACTGAAAAGTTTCTGCCTGTCCTTCCTGTTTGTCTGTCTTCTTGTTTTGTCTTCGCGCTCTGCCTGTGGTCCGGCCCACACAGCCTGTTTTGCAGCAGGTGAAGTGATTCACAGGCTTGATGAGATATAGCTCGAGTGTTGACAGGTGAGCTGGCAGGGAAGCCAAATGAGGGAAGATGGTGAGATGAATATTTCCAAGAGTCACACATTTCTGTTTAATCCGAAACTGGAAATACTTTTCTCTTTTTTTTAAACATTTTAAAACGTAGCATTTTACTTTACTAGGCAGGTTTATGTTTTGTTCAAATTGTCTCTAAAGAAGGCCACATTTTTACCATTCTTATAATTTTGAAGGTATGTTCACTGACAAGCAAGAGCAGATCCTTGGCAGACTGAACCATTTCTTCCTCCTCTTTGATCCAACTCTTCCTCTCCTGCCTGTTTACTTTCCTGAACACCTCCCTGGACGGGAGAATCTCTGTTTCTCCCAATGAACCATTAATGTATGAAACAGAGAAGGAGCAGCCAGGTGAGCATGCCATGACTCTGTTACTATGGAGACACAGGTAGCAACTCTCACGGTGAGACTTTTATTTATCATTTTTCCATGCACACATGAACACACAGCTGATGCGCACATCTGGGAGCCCGATTTTTCTCAGACTAACTCAGAATAGATAATCAAATCCGGAGGTGTTTATGCAGAGCGTTGCCTTATTGTGGAAGGAGGAGCAGTAACCTTTTAATACCCACTCACAAGTTATCACTTCAGCATTAAAAGCCAGGCTTCAATGGGAAACATTTCTACAGGAAACATGGTCAGTTTTCTATGGAAATTGGTAGAAAAAGGTTAACAAATAACAGCAATTACTATTTTGTTTTGACATTAACAAAGAGTTATATCTAAAGAATAAGATCTTTATTGATACTAGTGTTCTGTGAGTACTAGAAGCGTAATGCTACTTCCAGGGTTATAAATGTCTTGGATTTGTCATTACAGTTTAGTTTTTTTTCATTGTGACTTTTTGTTTGTCTAATTCAGTTAGCTTTAATTGGTTTTTAGGTTGAATTTGCTAGTTTTTATTAGTTAAATGTTTAGTTATAGTTGTAGTTTTACTTTTTTCACACTTTGATCTTCTTGAATTCTCCACCTAAAAATGAACCAAAGTATTGTGATTATGGATACATTGATTCGATAATGAATACTTAACATACCATTTTCCAAAAAATGTCATGATTTTCATAACCGGACAACAAGACACAGCTGGATACCATCTGATTTTACATTTCCACCATTCTTCTTTTTGTGCGTTTTTCTCCACACAGGCATCTTCACACACAGCTTAGGAGTTACTTGAGTTACCAGGAATTACATTTAATATGTTACATTAATATGACTGCATATGCAGTTTGTACTGAGGAAGGTTTTGTTTTCTATGCAAACACAGAAGTCTTAAAGGTGTCACTTTAGGTCTAGCAATAAGACTCTAATCACATGGCCTAACTTCTTTTTTCCAATCTTTCCCTCTGCATACTGTTAAGGAAGAGATTCTAAAATAGTTA
>NW_015113795.1:97485-112462 GCF_001443285.1 Poecilia latipinna
TCAAGTTTTAAAGATTTGTTCAAAAAGATTAAACTGTATTAAACACTAAAAATAATCATTTTTTCTCAACAGTACCTCTCTCAGCTCTCATTCGGTCTACGGCAGGCAATGGTAACCAGCAGAGCAGAGAAATTGCCTGTTATCAAGAAGGTCGATTCTTCATGGAGTTCCATAAATTGCTTTGTATTGATACCCTGTCAGACCCAGGATTCTTATGTTAACGCCCAGACCTGCCCCTGGGTGAACCGACCATCCCAAACACCAGCCAAGCTCCTGTCCCATTTTCGGTCTTCGATAAATCACAGAAATGTTAATGGCATCATTGGTGACAAGTCATTGAATCGTGTTTGTTGCAAAGCATAAATTTAAACATAAACATAAATTTAAGTTCTGCAAACAAAATGTAAAATAATTAAAGAAAGGAGGCAGTAGATTATTTAGATGGACATCCATAGTGTGACCCTTGACAGCTACAGTACCTAAAACCTTGTGGGAGGCATTTCATCAAAATCCATCATATTAGGCTGACACCTCTGGTGGGAGCCAGGCCTCACACTACCCACAAGAGGTGTGATGGATGAGCTTGTGAAACACCCACGAAAGGAGATGATTCTGGTCAGTTTTGTTACTGTATGCCATCTTTGATGGATCTTGCATGTCAAGAGATTGTTCTCAGCAAAAGCAAAGTGCGCAAGAATGGATGCTGTTGAAAAGCTGACTGCATTAATGTTACCTTTATTGTTGTGGAAGCTGCGGCAAGTAGAGTTGAGCTGAAAAAAGTTTGATGTGTGTCAGGTGACATTGCTCATTGTAAAATGACGCTATGCCACAAAGCAGCTTTCATTTCCTTTCTTCCATTCTCCACCTGCCCTGACACAAAATTCTGTCATCTTATATAGAGCTTGTGATAGCAATAAAATCATGACATATTGTTGGACATTTGTTAAATAATTGTTGAAAAAGTGCTTGTTTGTGGTGCTGTGCTTCTCACAGCACCACAAACAAGCAAACTTAATGTCCACCATGAGTATTTCTATGATATGTAAAAGTAAAAGACATACCAGAGGATGTATGTGCACATCATGTTGTTTCAAAAATTAAAAGCAGTGTAAAAAAATGTTACACTGCTTTTAAAAGATGTATATGCTCTCTGTACTCTTGGGGAGTTGTTCACTGTCACAATCTTGAAGTGGAAGTAGATGTCAAAGAAACACTTATTTGTTCAATGTTTTATGAAATATACCATTTATACATACACACAATAGTGCCCATAGTAACACTATATGTAAAACAAAGAGCTCCTCATTAAAAAGTATGAAATGCAGAGCATTTCAACAGCGTCATCTAATTCAGTAAACTGTTTTACTAATACTAATAACTGATGTAACACCTGTAAACTGTAACTTTACAAGATAAATTAACACAAAAGATGCAGTCACATCAGAGCTGTTTATTCTGCTTTAATCAAACTCTAGTCTGTTTGCTTATAAGGTCTGATTTGTTTGGAGAGGTGTGAATGTGTAATCAGACCAAAAAAGAAAATTCTGGTCAACCTACAAATCTGGGTCTTGGTTTAGTTGTAGTGAACTCTGTGGCAGTTTTTATGTGGGTCCAAGCGAGCCGGAGACTGCTCCAAAAGTAGGAAGTGAACGATAGTGTAGAACGTTCCGGGTAAATACAACCAAAACAGACACAGAAGTCCAGCACTAGCAGGAGCAATGACTCGTCTTTTACCAACAACATAAGAAAACTCCTGCAACCACTAAAATCTGATGCCCCTACAATTTTTAAAAATATATTTTGTGAAAAAGGAAGTTGCACTCTTGTATTCTTCAGAGGTTTTTATGTTGGTTCCTTCAGTTCGTTTTTGCAGTGCCACCACAGGTGACAGGTTTGGTTCGTTTGACGCAGTGCAGAGTGAAAGCAAATCGCACCAATTGAAAATGTAACAAATGTTGCAAATCTGGTTGCCAATGTAACAGAGTCTACTGGATTATGATGTGTGACAAAACCCTTAAGAGTTGGACACAAAGTCTACTTAGAGCAAATCACATTTTAACAATCTGTGATCCTTTTCTAATAAGCCTCAGGTCATCCTCTTTGTTTTCTGTGGCCTGTTTACACATTTACTTTTCTATGAAGGTGATAAATCCAAAGCCTTCCTGTCCAGCTGATGAGGGGGAATGCCGAACATGTGGAGTGGTTTGATGAGTGGCTCTCTGCATCATTCTTCCACTGCTTTCCCCCCAATAAACAATGGGACTGCATCCAAACATCTCTCTGCTCTCCAACCGCTGTGCAGCTCAGCGGTGGACTGCACTTTGTGTGTGTATTTGTATGTGTCTGTTTTGTGCCATTTGATAAAGCATTTTGTGAGTGTGTGAGCATTTAGAAGTCAGCATCTGAATTAGAAAGATGGATTTAAGAGGGGTAGCTGAATGGACTAAAGAACGGAATGTGTTTTGAAAGGAGACCCATTGGGAAACGACATAGAGCTTTACGTGTCTCGTAACCTGCGTTCACACACACACCAGCTGGCCCATTCCTCCCACTTTCTGCACCTCTCTGAGTGTGTGTTGTCTGTCTTCTGTGAAGTGCAGTGAGCCCAGGTGGTTCAGTCAGATCCAAAGGACACCCTGGAGAGGTGCCCACTATCTCCTGCTCCTCTTCCTCCTCCTCGTCAGAGATCCGAGGACCTGCTGCTGAAATTATGGAGAGGAAGGAAGCTTGGAATAAAGATGGGGAAGAATAGAAAAAAAATGTTTTGATGCTGGAAGAAATGAATGTGGGTAAAAATGTGTTTGTCCCATGTGAAGAGTGTGATGGGAAAGGATTGAAAATGGTCAAGGAAGAAAAGGCGAGCGTCTCTTTGATGTTCTCAATTTATCTCCTTTTCTCTTACCTGCCCTCTCGCCCTTCTGCTTTCAAACTCCACATTACCATGACAAAAAAAAGGAAAAATAAAAAGCTCTATGGAGCACACAGCTAAGATCGGAGCTTTTGTAGAGGACGAGAGAAAGGAAGCCAAAATATACCATGAAAAAATTGCACACGGTTGCTTTTTCTGTAATATTATTTATGCATTGCCTTCCTGTGTAATGCCGCTCTGAAAAATCATCTCACTTCCAACACAGTCTGGACTTTCTCCCCTTGTCTTGGATTCTCTCTGATAGATTTTCTATCTAAAATGTGAACGATGGCACTGATTTCTTAGAACTGTAGTTTTCCTGTAGTTTTAGCTATGGCAACGGAGGAAGTCAACAAAGATGTTCAGTCTGTCCATACTTCCTGATACTGAATCAACAGCTGCCTTGTTCAGCTTGGCAATTCTCCTTTCGCAGTGGAGAACGATTATTTACAGTGCAGGTGATTTCAGTAAACCTCATAGTGTCGAACTGTCACTTTATAAGGGCAAACATTAGCGATTGGGTAAAAGAATCCACTCCTCAGTTGTTGAGAAACAGCTGTTTCTCAACAACTGAGAGCCCAGATGCTCTGAATGAAGTGAAGCGTAGAACAGGAGGCCGGTTCTTACCAGGCTAATTTCTACGTAAAATGAGTCTTTAAAAACGTCAAAAATAAAAACCAAACACAAAAGAAAATAAAAACAAATTTTATTTTTCTTAGTATGGCCTCAGTACTCAGAGTCGTAGTAAACATCTTTGAAAATTATAATTTTAATTTTATCTAATGGTATCAGAGCAAATGGGGTTGGATACAAATATTTTTATGTGTAAAAACCATGTCTTATTGTTTTGTTTCTGGTCATTGGTGTGTGAGATTGAATCCCATTGAAGTTTGTGATTGTCATGTAACAAAATGAGATAGAAGCTCAAAGGGTATGAACACCTTTGTAAGGTTCTTCAATATGGCCTCACTGTATGCAATTTCTTCTTGAGCTGTACCTCTGGGGCATCAGCGGCGCCTCTTCGTTGTTCTGAAGCGACTTTGGCATCAGGCAGCCGTTGAGTTGCATATGCCGCAGAAAGGCTTCTCATGAATTTCAAGCATGACTTGAGTGTTTTTCATCATTCTGTGATTATGTTGTGAAAAGTTTGAGCCTGTGTAATCAAACTCTCTAAGCCAATTTCCACTCCTCTTCAGAAAAACTCCTGGAAAACGGCGGGATGATGAGAAAAATGAGAGTGTGCGAGCCCATTTAGCGCACCTCCTGTGCTATTTGTGGCATAAATGCATCTTTTCCATATGGTGATACGCAGATAGTGAGCTGCAGCCTGAGCTGTGGTCCACCTCTATTTGTAAAGGTCAACGTCTTTACTTTAAAGAAATGCCCTTCTGCTTTAAGCTACCAAGGAATCGAAAGAGGCAGAGGAAAGAAGGGTGGGGGGAGGGGAGAGTGGAGGGCAGAAAAAAAACATTTCCCTCAATACAAAGTGCTGCTATTATTCATGTGGAGTGTTGAAATATACTCCTTGAAGGTGTGTGCTGTGTACTCTCATGGGGACCCAGCTGGAGTCAACTCCATTTTCAGTCCCGTTGAAGAGAGTGGCGTCTCGCTGAGGCAGAGAGCGGCCGAGAGGCTGCGAGGCGGCGCCGGCACACAGGTGTTAAATGCTAAACTGGTAATACCTGCCAAACACGCATGCAGATGCAAACATGCTGTGTAAAAGAACGAGTGCACTTGCATTTGTAAAACCTTACTCAGGGAGAACATGTATACAAAGTAAGCATGCAAAAGTCACATAAACCAGATCATATCAGATGTTTTTGACAGTCTAAACAGCTGAAATGTTTTAAATCAAACTCGTTCCCCTGACATATGTGGTCTTATCCTGGATGCATGACAGTTTTTTTCTGCTTTTGTTTTTTAAAGTGACTTCTATTGTAACTAGAAACTCTATCAAATTTCTCGTTTTGCAGTGTGGCATGGTTGTGTACTGTGCACATGGTTTCCAGTAAGCATCATAATGTAGCTTCCGTCACGGTCAAGCTAGCACATTACATGTCATGGCCAAACAAGAGTTTTACCAGACTAGCTTCAAGCTAATCGCCTCAAATTTCTTCTCCATGTTAAATATCAGTTTTCACAATATAATCTTTGCCAAAAGTATTCATGAACATTACGGCAGACATTGTAGATGTAACGCTATTAGCAGAACTGCAGCAAAGCAGCAATTTTGAGCAGCACAGACATGAGGACAGCATCCTCCTGGCTCTGATTGGTGGTTCAGACCAAACGGTGTATTTCTGCAAATGGCAGTAGGATCACATGGAAGAAAAGCTTTATTTTTTTTTCATAGATTTCTCTCATATTAAACAGTTCAGCTTCCTGCCGCAGCTTTAAAAATAATCAGAGTTGTTTCTTTTATAGTTATAATTAAGCCCAAATTTATTCAATTTGCCCAACATGTTCCATCAAAGTTATTGAATTAATCTTAAACGTAAATGTCCCAGGTGTATGAATAATTTTACCCTTAAATATCCAACCTGTGTTTAGATTACTTAAAAAGTGAAAAGGATGTTAAAAAGTACGCACATATTGCTTTTTCTGTAGCTTCAAATCAATCTGATATTGTAACTTTTCATGTTCAAGTGAAACCATTCTAAAATATCTATCTCTAACACCCTATAATCAGGAAGTTATAACCATTCACTTGCCACACTCAGTGAAGCGCACATTAACAGCTCCCATCATTCCTGTCCTCCACACAGCTCTCCCGCTGGGCTCTGTTAATGTGAAGGCAGGACGAATGAGACATGAGGAAGGCGGAGATGTGCGAAAGGGCCGCTCAGTCGTACCTGCTGTTCAGCTGTGCACGCGCTCATGTGTTTCTCGATTTGTGTGTTTGCGCCTCTTAGCCCTGCCTGCTTGGCCAGAATTGTCGGCCATCTTGTTTGTCTGGTTGTTTGTGTGCATGCATTTTGACAGAATCTTCATATTGCCAGGACATGTCTCTCCAGAGACCAGCAGCATGTCTTCACTCTTCTCTGAATGTGTCAGAATGTTGTTTCCTCCAAGCAAAGTGATGACATCCTGTCAGTGATTCAGACTGCCTGTTAGTGGTGGATAGTGGTTGAAGCCTAGTATGAAGGATAAAATTATGAACCAAAGAATACTGAGGCATCCATGGGTCATGCTGATCTAAAATAAATCCTTCAGAGATCCCCAGATAGGGGATTCATGGGGAATTTTAAATAAAACATGATTATAATATACTTTTATGGTATTAATAATTATTTTATGTATATCAGAATCAGAAGAATTTTATTATCATTGTCAGAAAGACAACAAAATTGCAGTTCCAGTACAACCATCCATTACACAACAACATGAGGGGGATGGGAAGTGGGAGAGGGGGGATAGTTCGCTGAGGCCTCACAGCCCGACGGGCGCCGCCTTGCAGGGGAAATAAGAAAAATAAGAAAAACATCAGGTGAGGAGCGGGAAAAAAAAACAACCTGTCTCACACTCTGCTCTTTGCAGGGCAGCATTTGAGATAAAGAAAAAAAAAACCCTCAGCACATAAGCACATATAGACCAAACAAGCCGGGTACGAGGAGGAGGTGTGACGTGCATATGGGTCTCATGTGAGTTATGTGTGTGTCAGACAATGAACCCCAACTGAAGCATGTGATTGTCTATGATTGTCTGTGAGTATGATGTCAGAGTTCATTACTAGCTTATCAGTTCAGGGCCACAGATCTTCTCAGGGAGGCTTCTTTAGACATAACAACCAGGAGAGGATAGCTGGCCAGCCAAGGCCAGTCCGGGGAGCCAGATTCCAACAGCAGAAATTTGTACATACAAATTTGCACCCAGTCTGCAGCTCAGCTCCCGTATCATCTCAGTCTGAGTGTTGATCGCTCTGCAGATCCCATCAACCATACCTGGCAGCCTTGAAGTGGCCAAAACGGCCGCCAGCATGTTTCAAAATTTCTGATAAGCCAGCCAGCCAACTCCAATAAGCAGAAAACCTGTTATCATAAATCCAATCATGTACACATCTTCAACATCCTCGACTGACAGCGTTGTCAGACACAGTCTTCCACTTCCATCCAGAATCCATCGTGTATCCAGCGAAGAATGTCCCATTGGGACACGAGGGTTCCCCTTTACCCAGTTTCCCAGTGAAAAAATTGTATCAATTGCGTTGAGATACCAGCTGACCAGATCCATAATTTGCAACTTTGGAAGCTATTCAACGAAGACTCTAAAAACAGGACACAGACGCTGAGCACGGAAGATAGGGAGGGCAGGGAGACAGAGAAAGTGTGTCCTCCTCCTTTGAAAGACAGAGAAAAGGCTTTTCATTTTGAGCACCAAACTTCTAATATCACAAACCCCCCAGTAATTAATAGACAGCAAAGCATTGGCTGGTTCTTATAGTTTGTGGATCATGTCTCACATAGCATGTTCTCTCATTTCTATTATTGATAAAAGGGCCGCATTAAGAAACACCTCCATGCTGGTGCTGCATACAAAATTAAGGCTGCATTGCAAGCTTCATAGGAAATGAAGTTGTACTAGATAAGTGCGGTGAAAATGAAGGAGCTGACAGAAAGTGAAATAACACTGTAATTACTGAAGTCAGCCTTTATCTGCAGAGGGTGATGTTACAACCCGGAGGGAGAAAACAGACACAGATTTCAAACTGAAAAGAGCGGTAATGAAACAAATGTAGAAAGCTTTTGCAGAGGAGCTGACAAACAAAATATGTTCTTTTTTCCACGATGTGTAATGTAGTTTTCCTAAGTTGTCTAAAAGTGAATAGGCTCACTCATAAAATACACAGATTCTTGCAGCGAATAATAAGGTTTTCAATATGATCTCAACATTTCACAATTCCCCTTTGACTGCTCCATCTGTCATTGCAGGCAGGCAGCTTGTTCTTCCTAAAAGGACATTTTTCTGTCTGTTGTTGACTTGCGTTCTTCAGCAACACAAGTTTACTAGTGAAGTATATAAAATATGTATGAAATATCCTTTCTGTGCTATAGGAGGTTTGGAAGTCTAACCTATATTTTTGTAATGTAATCTTAAAATATTTCGGGCTAGTTAATAAAAGACTCATTCTACTTTAAGCAGGAAATCCTTCTGTGTTCTTCCCAATTTAAACCTTGTGTTTTTTGTTTGCGGTCATAAAATGTATTGTTGCTTTTTTTAACTGCTTCATATGGAGTCAGAAACAATGGATTTGTGTTTCTGTGATGGATTTTTTTCTATTCTATTGCTTTATTTTAACTAGTTCTACTGTTGTTCATGTGCTACATGAAGGTACTCTGCTTTAAGCACATATCACTAGCACCTCTCTATTCACCTGATATGTAGGCAGTTTGAGCAGTAGCAAAACCAGGCTAAATGTGTTTTACAACTATTCTGTTGAATAATTGTCAGAACTTTAAGGTGTCACAAACAGTGAAAGATCCCACCTCAAATCATTTGTTAATAATCGCAAAAGGCAGAAACCAAGACTGGAAACATAAAACTGTAACAAACTGAATGTTCTGTTTGTGTGCAAAATGTTTGCTTGATTTTTTTGGTGTTTAATTCTGATACACTAGCCGAGTTGTTGTCAGTGAGTTGCTATGGCGACAGCTCTTTGTGTAGCATAGCCAACAAAGAGTGAGAAAAAATGAGAATATGAGTGGTTTTTAAAATGTCCTTCAATGTTTTTTCTGCATTGTTTTCCCTTTGCACTAAATGAATAATGCATCTCCAGGTTTCATGTTTACAGGATTGTTACATGCAGCAATGGACGGCATGTTAAAGAATCATTTTCTTGCCCTCCAGTTATGAGCGCATGCGCAAAGTTTCCGGATGTAAACAATAACATGGAATGTAAAAATTGCTTAAAATTACGGTAGCATTGGTATCTAATTGCTATGCTATGTCATTTTAGGTGAGTGTTACTCAGATATCCATTATATAGCTTAAAAAATGTCATGCCAGTGCTTTGTCTGCTCTGATGAAAGTATACTCACTTTGGCATCCTTGAGTAATGTCATCTGTTAGAAGTGGATCCAACAGATAAAAGTCTGACTGATTTTCTGATTGATTTTACAGGCAGTTGTATGGACCAAAATATAATGAAATGAAATGAAATATAAATCATGTTCATCTCCAGATGGTCAGATGAACATTAAATATGGAAAAAAAAAATTGTGAAAACAAGATGGTGACTTCATAACTTACATCTCACTCTGTCTTCATGTGGTTTTAGTTTTTCCCCCCCATCCTCATATAAACAAGGACACATTATAAATGATACACATGCAGACATACCATTCACACACATAGTGTGTCAGGACTTTAACCAACATCAGATACATTTCTAGGTTTAACATGGTGAAATGCTGATGTAGCATCAATAATGTGATGTATGTTAGAAAAGAGACCCCAACCAAACACCATGAACAAACGGCACAATGAAGCTAAACAGTTGAGCACAAAAAGTAAATCCTGCTAGAGTGAGATAAATGTGATGTTCAGAAATAGCTCCTTCTTAAGGTCCAAAGCAATATCAAACATGTGAGCTAGAGAAGTTGGAAGAAGTAACAAATGTATTGTTTCATTTGAACTGGTTGTATAGTTCAAAGGAACTATAAAACCAGTTCAATCAGTATATATGATTTGTGTAAGCAATCTCATCTGTGGTTTGGGGACACAAAGAACTTTTCACTTATAACAATGAAAAAATGTCTTGCTTTAAGTGAAAAAAATATGTTAGTGGAAGTAGTCATTTAAAAATGACTTCTATAAGCTTCTATATCTCACTGAAAAGTAACCTGTTAGTTTTGTACTATTTCAAGGATCCTAGAAGCATTCTGTCTTGATTAAGCTTCACAATTAAGCTGAAAATATTAATACTTGAGAGGAAAACTGTGTAGGAGCTAAAATTATTTTTGAGAGTATATTTAGCCCAGCACATTTAGAAAACACAGACACTATTACCACTTGTTATTTCATAGGTATTACAGCTTTTTAGACAGTTTAAAAATGTTAATAGAATATTTGGAGTGTGAAACTCAAAACTTAAAACTTAAACTGACTTAAAATCACACACATAAAGTGCTTACACCTAAACTCCTGCTGAGTTCCACCTGACTGAGGTCCTATTTAAAGTCTTGTAAATTACAGATAGGAATATTCCTTGCCTATAACATTTGAGACAAAAAGATATGACCCTTTGCATGTCAGAGTGACAACAAAAGACAAGTGAAGATAAGCTTGTCTTCATTGCTTGGAATTGGTGCATTATTGATTTCTGTCCAAGCTCATTAACATTTCTGTCAGTGATGCTGACATCTTCATGCAGGAATGTGTTCTATGAAGTCGGACTCTTCCCGTTTAATCTCCTTCTCTTCTCTCAGTGTGTTTTCAAATGTTGGTTGTGTGTCGTTTGTAATGATAAAGTCAGTAAGTTGTACTGTGTGGTATGTAATCCAGAGTTCATCCTTCTTGTGCTGTTAAGTCACCATGAGACCAATCACAGACAAACCATGTCTCAGTCAGCCTGTTGTAGATTTTTCTCCAAGATTTGAAACATATTGACTTTATTTGGAGAAAGATGAGGATTTCTGACAAAAACTGTGAAAAAAAAACAAAAAAACAAAAACATAGTATGACAGATGCTGCCATGAAATAAACGGTGCTTCTGCTGTGATGGGCAGCTTTAACCCTTCAATTTTGAAAGGTATTTTCCAAATGACAAAATAACTTTTCCCCTCCCGATTGTGTTCTCTGTAATGCCGTTTTTACCCTTAATCTTGATCATGCTCCTCTCACCGCTCACAGAGATGTGTTGGATTGGCAGCCGTCAGGAGCGAAATCTGAGTGGGCAGAGAAGAGGGAAGGGGCAGAGGCCAAAACAACACCAATCTGATCCAAGAGCTGCTGCTGCCAAGGTGAGTAGTCAGTCAGGAAGATAGGGAGCAATAGATGTAAATATAGAAAGGGATTTGACACATCCTCACAAAATGTCACATTCTTGAACGTTAGCTTCCCTGGTCCACTGTGAGGTGAGCATCGCTAACTAGAAGAAAATAAAAAGTATGATTCAAAAGATAAAAAAAATTGACATGACAAGCTAAATCTGAGCATGAATTTTTAATGGTGGAAGAATTTCTTATGTTACATCCTTTGGTTAAAACTATGAGGGTCCATTTAGGACAAAAAACTGTTTTGTCTCTCACAGTACTAAAGACTCATACACACACACAAAATATTAAAATTGCACATATATACTTAAAATGTCACACACATACATGCAAAGTATACAGACATACTTTTCTAAATGACAGATCGAAAATGTATGTGTATGTGAACAAACACTAGTCTGAATGATGAATGAATGAATGAATGAATGAATGAATGAATGAATGAATGAATGAATGAATGAATGAATGAATGAATGGGGATGAGAATGGGGATTTGTCTGTGTGAGGGACTCATTTTTTTGTATGTGACAGTTCCCACGGAAAAGGCTGGACATAATTTGGAGATCAGATGGCGCATGCTTTGATGCCACAGTGAAGTTAGTTTCAACTTGGATATTGGAGCTCCACGGTGTAAGAGGTGTTTAGCTCAAGGTTGATCCGATTTATCAACGCTAATTTCGGCCAGTCATCCTCTACCGCTCCCTCCTCAAGCGCTCTGAGGTTCACTTACGGCTCTACTTCGGCTCTAAGGCCAGAGTAAGAGGCCTTTTACAGCAAGTCACAATAAAAACAACACACCAACAATTAGTGATTAGCTTGAACGCGTGCCAATAAATTCCACTGCTTTAAAGCGGATATTTTTGCACTTCCATTTGGATTTCTTCTGCTTCAGTGAATAGCCCAAGCACTTAAAAAATACAAGATGGTTTTCGGCAACGACTTAATGTTTTTTGTTGTCTAGAAAATTACCTGTTACAAAAACCTCCAGAATGTAATGTCACAAATCAGCAGGATCTGCCTCTCACATAGGCAGCCCATCACCTAGCAACCCCAAGCTGAGCTCCAGTACATTTGGTCAGCTGGTTTCGCTGCTGTACACTTTATAATGTCTGCTGGAAAAGACAAGTGACTTGTTGTTCATCTGCCATCCACTTACGGAAACCATTTACTGCATTCTTGTTTCCGTTTGGGTTTGGGTTGTATTATGGGGTGAAAAACTAACACTGTAAGTCCTCTGATATTATATATAGTGGTTGCAGCATAATGCAGTGATTATACTTTTCCTTAGTGGTGGACAAAGAATTTGGTTGTAGCATTGGTAAAATTAAATACAGGGTGATCCTGGAAGAAAACCTTTTAGATGCTGTAAAAAAAAGGCTATCAAAGATCTTAATGTATTAGAATGGCCCAGTCAAAGTCTGTACTTAACTCTAAATAAGAATCTATGACTAGAAAAATGCTGTTCATGAACAATATCCTTCCAGTTGGACTGTGCGCCATCTATTTTAAAAGAAAAATATTTTCACAGTTATGGCACTTCCTCATGTTGGTCCAAAAAAAAAAATGAAATTGCAAAACTGACAAAATGTGAAAAGGTTTTAAAGGAATTAAAATAGTTGTGAAGATGCTGTGACTTTTAGAGTATTCATTACAATATCAATTTTCACACCAAGTCAATGTAGAACTGGAAATTAAAAAAAAACAGGAAGGCATAATGAGAAAAAGAAACATGTAATGTGAACTTATGTACCGTAGTTGGAAAAAAAAAAAAAAAAAAAAAAAAACAGATCTCCACAAATAGATGCCAAGCCCCAGGAGAGATTCCGTCTACATGAGTCTTCAGATCTAGCATGTAATTAACAGAAAGCTTTAGAACAATTAGCTGCCTTGTTAGGCTGGATTGATGATAATTGTGTTACTTCTCTTACAATGCTAAAGCAGAAGAATATAAAACTCATTTTAATATAAAGTACATGAGATACATTTCCCCACCCACACACTATATTACTTATTAGTTTTATTTTTTCTCTTCCAAGTAAAAATATTAACTTATGCAACACACTCTGGAGTCTGTTATACTTATGACTTATAAGTGAACAAAGTTTGAAGGCTATTTATACTCTGTTCAATATCTAGATAGCAGAAACCAATATGGATACTTATTTTTTCTCTCAACATTAACTTTTTAAAACTTTTTTGCAAACTTCTTTTATGAAATGCGACAGATTCTATTGCCTGGAGAATTTCTGTGTGCTCAGAGTATCAAGGTTATCTGTCTGGTACAAACAAAACTCTGGAGGCGTCCACCCACTGCTACCATCCTCTGAAAAGGAAAGCGAGTTCCAACTATTGTCGAGCTTAAATTGGCCAAGTGGAAAAACTTTTCAAATCTGACCCCTCGGACCTCTTACACCTTTCACAGTGCCAGAGTTATTATTAGTATTATATTTTAGTCAATGTGGCAGGACCTTCAAAGCTTTTAAAAAGAACAGCGTACAGATGGGTGAAATGTAGCCATGTGTTTTTCAGAGACAATTAACGTACAATTCGGAACAGCAGGAAGTCTTAAAATGTGGATGTCCAAACTTTATATCTACTTTCAATAGTGTAGTAATATTTTTTTTCAAATATTAATGCACTTCTCTGCCTCTTTAGTGGAAAAACCTTCTCTGGCCTAAATGGCTTTTGTTTGACTTTCCATATGACACGAGACATTGTCATAGCTTGTGCTTCAGTTAATTATTTAAAGAAATTTCTCTTCAAAACACATAAATTATATTTCATATGTACATCTGAAACCTAAGACTTAGAAAGAGTGAAGGACAACATTATTCAAAGCTTTAGAAAGTATACATTTAAATTTATGTTAATTTTAAAAATGTAATTTCTCTTGTTGGAAATGAAAAAGGTATGTTTTTGTTGTTATTTATGCTTTGCTGCCAACCCTAAAGCACTAATCCTATTAGTTCTGTTAACACAAAAGCACAATACCAACACTGTATTTAGTAGAAGCATTAAATCGCTGACTTCAATTCAAATGATCTGCCCCTGACAGACTTTAACCCTCGAGCACTATTTTAATCTTGACAATAAAAGTTACATGTTTTATAATAATTAGATATCTATGTGTGTTTATATCTTGTTCTCTATTGTCAATGTTTTATTTTATTGCTGTACACTTCTTGTTTAAATACATTTTTGGGCAAAAAAGCGAGAACCTGAGGGAGGAAACGAGTCTTCACCCACTGAGATCAGGAATATAAACTTCTTGATGTTTTCTACAGTTGATAACCAAAACTGCAACACAGGTGTTAAAATTAGCGTTCATAATTTAGCCTGAAAAGTTAATTTAGGTGCAGGTAAGTGCGCTAAACATTTTAATAGCTCTGCTATTGGCATGTTAGCGGAAGTGAGGCTGTTACTGCATGTTGAAAATTATTTACACCTGTCTTAGCTACAATTTCTATAAGATTGATGGTCCCACATTCATTAGCCGAAAGAATTGTATAGAAGCACGTACAACACTTTTAAAAAGGGAAGGAGACTGGTTCTGTGTTCCACAGAAAACATTCAACATAAACCTCAGAAAGAAACCACACAACCTTGTGAAAATGCTGGCTGAACCTGGTAAGAGTCTCATTATCCACAGAGAAACAAGTCATGAAGGAAAAAGCCCTTATTTCAAAAGCATAATAAAAAAAGCCGGATTATTGTTTGCATATGCACACAGGAATAAAGACCATTTGTGAGCCATGTCCTGTGGTCTGATTAGAGTAAAACTGAGTGAGTGGCTTTATTGTTCACTGTTCCATTTGGAAGAAAAAGGAGCATAACTTTTTCTTTAATCTGTTAGGTGGGTGCAGATTCTCAGTAAAGCACAATCACGTTCTCTTGCTCCAAACATATCATTGTCTTGTGACGGCTCGATGACACGGCCAGCAGTGCTGGAAGGGGCATGAAAGAGATTCACACGTTACATTTAGGGACCAAAAATGGCCTCAGAATTGTGTGAATGTGTGTTTTAACTTTGAGAGAGGGAGAGCCAAAAAAAAAAAAAAACTACTTGCTGTCCAATGAA
>NW_015113795.1:115960-117380 GCF_001443285.1 Poecilia latipinna
AAAAAAAAAAAAAAAAAAAAAAAAAGGCAAACCCCCCCATGCTAAAACAGTGTAATCTATTGTTAAGACAATGGTGCCGGATGGACTGTGGTTTCGGTGTGTGCGATAGGCAGATGGACGCTCGGACGAAGGCAGGTGGGGCGCCAGACAGACATTCTGGAGGGAGCGGGCGGCGCTTCACAGCCCCTCATGGGACGCAATGCCACCTCCTTCCTGCCCTCCACTCCTCATGATTCACCCACGTGTAAACAGACCCACACTCATACAAACATTTGTGGGCTCATGGTTTGGGTGCAGAACTGTGGAAAGGCAATCGCTGCCATCTGTTGTGTTGACTTAAGGATTTCCCTGCTGGAGCACAGCAGAAGTTCCCAAGAGGGAAACAATAAAAAAAAGAGACGATGGGAAACTTACTTTGCTCTTTTCTTTACTAAACTTTTGTTTGTAAGAGAAAAGCACCAGAGCTGACATTTTTATTCTTGTGTTCAAAATGCCTGACATGAGACAAAATGGTTTTATCATGCTACCCTACAAAACGTCATATGAAAAGCAGAAACATGATAGCGGGAGGTGCACAAAAAGTCCCGAAGGAAGAGAACGCAAACCCAAGGACACTTTTAAACATCAGGCATGACAGGTTTTATTTTACAGCATATTGTATGTTCCTACTGCAAAAAATGTTTCACACCATTTGCTTGTCCATTCTGACAGTGAGCTCCAAATGTCAGAATACTGAACACAAGTTGACAGAAGGTGTGACACATCAACCCAAGTTAGTCATGGGCTGGTGTGTGAACAATCAGAAAATCTTGCACAAAATAAAAGTATCCACTCCACTCTGTGTGCAAAGTCAAGGGTCAAGACGATGGGTCGGAATTAGGTCAAAAGGACCACAAAGTTGGGGTTATGGTGGGGAAAAGAGAGCTAGGGTTATTTTGGAAAGAAAAGGCAAGTCATTATTGTGTGAATAATGTTCATACATGATATTTAAAAGTGGTGGGCTACAGGCAAAACCATCCAACCAAAAGTATCACAGAAGGGGAGCTCCTTTGACGTTTGCCATCCTCTCCGTCACATCTTTGGTGTTTTAGTATTTTAAAAGTCATTAAGGCTGTTCTCACAACTGATAGTCTGGTAGACTCGGTTCAATTGGGAACAAAGTTGCAACGTTTGTTACATTTTCAGTTGCTTCAGTTTGCTTCCATGCTGCACTTTTCCAAATGAACCAAACCCTTTGAAAAACCTGCAACGCCCCTGTGGTGGCGCTACACCAAGAACCACCAAAGGAAACAACACAAAAAGCTTTGAAGAAGACACAGTTGTGGACATTGGCAAAAGACCATAAGCCATTTCTTCTGCTAGCACTGGACTTGCTTGTTTTCTATTGGTTGTATTTACCCAGAATTCCCTGCACTATAGT
>NW_015113795.1:121563-123910 GCF_001443285.1 Poecilia latipinna
GTTGTATTTACCCAGAATTCCCTGCACTATAGTCCACTTCCTGCTTTTGGAGCAGACCAGAGCAGTCTCTGGTCTGCTTGACGTTCACATATGCATCCATTCACATGTGCAACCACGGCTAAGGTTCACAGGCGGACCTGAGTTTACTATTTAGCCCACATTCACATCTCCACAAAATAAAACAAACCTAGGACTAGAGTTTAATTAAAACGGACTGAACCAGGCTGCTGTGAATTCATATGCATAAATAGACAGAATCACATAAAGAGGGGAATCACTATTTAAATTTACAATTTACAAATTGTTTCATGGGTCATGTTAGTTCTGCTACAATAATTAGAATGTGATTCCTCTGTAGTTCTTAGTATTAATATGTGCTCTATTGTTACAGGAGACTCAGAGTTCGATTTCGGGTATAAATGTTTTTTGTTTTATTTTTTTGAGGTGGGTTTTCTAGTTGTTGCTGTCTTGGCTAAATAACGATTTCAAAAGCCTACTAAAAGAGTTTCCAATTACATTTAGTTCAGAAATGGAGTGTTGTAGCTGCTTTTAAAAAAGTGCTTTGTGTCTGGTACAACACTTGGTGCGGAGGGTGTTATGGTGTGTGGTTAGTTTCAGGAGTTGGTTTAGCTTCCTTAGTATCATGTAAAGTAACTACTAATGCTTTGGCATATCAAATTTCATGCTCCTAACGTTGTAAGGACAGTTTGGGGATGGCTAGTTCCTGTTCCAACATGACTGCACCTGTCCATAAAGCAAGGTCAATGAAGACATGGATGACCCAATTTGATGTGGAAAAACCTAACTGGTATGCACAAAATCCTGCCTTTAACATTTAGAATGAATTGGAACAGAAACTGTGAACCAGACCTTCTCATCCAACATCAGTGTCTGACCTCACAAATGCTCTCCTGGACGAGTGTTAAAAAACTCATAAGAAAACTTCCAAGCCTTGTGGAAAGTTATCCCAAATGAGTTGAAGTTTTTTATTGCTACAACAACATAATCAATCGGTTCTTTTAAATATGTGTAACGGTGAGTCACCCAATACTTTTTTTGTAATGTAGAATATAACTGTTAGGGTATCTGAGCAGCCTTTCACTTCACTGCTGTTTCACTTCATCAGCGATAGCTATCGTAGGTGATTCATTATCTGTAAAGTTCACTTCTCTAAACCCACTCAGAACAAACTTCTCAGTTATTCATGAAAAGCTCAGAGCAGTTTCGAACAGTTCACTACCAGCTGTACGAATAATAATTCACATGAGAACAAATGATAAAGGTTTTGTAATTAAAGAACCCCAAAAATGTTTCTATATTTGTTGTGAACTTTATTCAACAGTAGAGAAGGGATTCTGTTTGAACAATTGTAGACTTGTATGTTTTTTTTTAAAGAGATGTTTAATTTAGTCTTACTTTGAAATGGCAACAAAGTGACTCCTATTCCTATTATGCTTTAATGAATACTCAGTGCTTGACTGTGTTACTTTTGGCCATAATAATTGTATTTAAACAAGGTATAATGAAAAATGTAGATTTCAATGTCTCAAGATGTGTAAAGACTATCACACTGCACTGGTTCAGAAACAGTTATTTTCATTGTAATGAATAAAAGGGGAAAAAAAGCAATAAAACATCATGATTTTACTGCATTTTAATTTGTTAGAGCAGTATGCTGCTGCTGCTGCTGCTCAGCTCAGTTGCTCAATAAAAACATTTCCCTGCAATTCAAAATGTTCATTTTGAATTGTAATTTTGAAATGTTGGTAGTGGAATGAAAACAAAATGCACCAGAGTTCACTTCAATTGTACCAAGACCTGGGTTTATAGGTGGACCCGAGTAGGCTAACGGAGGTCCACATCAAAGTTTGATTGCACATTCACACCTCCACAAAACAAACCAAAATGTCATGTTGTGTAATGGTTACTAAATTTTATTCAATAACATAAAGAGATAAGATCTTCACACTTCTTCTCTGTACAGAGAAGAAGTGTGCCAGTATTAGCATAATCATTCCAGGAAATTCCTTCCTATGCAAACACACCAACACAAACGACACACAAGTTCATCAGGCGCATGTGTTGATCCAGATACGCCTGAATTTGCCGTTTAAGTAGTAATTGTATTTAAAAACTTCTCCATGAACTATCTGGAGGCTACTGCCACTACCTCAACTCTTCTTTTGACGCCACTGGGCATAGTGGAAGTAACTGGTCATATTCTGTCCTTGGCATCAATTCAGCCCTAAAACACAGAAATGAAAAATATCAGCCATGGGCACAGGGTTTGGGTAACACTTTATTTGAAGCGGGTTGAATAAGACTGTCATGACACCGTCATAAACAT
>NW_015113795.1:127451-136765 GCF_001443285.1 Poecilia latipinna
ATGTTTATGACGGTGTCATGACAGTCTTATTCACCCCCCTTCAAATAAAGTGTTACCCAGGGTTTGTTCCTGCTGCTGCAGCTTGTTAAAATGCAGTGTGATTAGCTAGCTGCTCGGGTCAGGTCTCTGCTTTGTTTTTTGCTAATTCTACTTGGGAACATAAAATACAATGGGGCTAGACCCAAAGAATTTGAGTTCCACGAGAGCACACTAAATTACTGTTAGTTCTGTGAGCTGCAGTATCTTTGAACAAATTGCCTTTTTTTTTATAATTCACTACCTGGTGTTATGAAAATCATTAGGAAGATTCATTGAGCAAATGCAGGCAGCATGCCTAGCTTTGTTCTAAACAATTACATTAAATTGCTCAAACTTTATGGTTAAAATCGGGTCAGATTTGAGATAAAAGAACCAGACGATCTGGAAACACCAAATGGTTTCCTCCTCCCACTCTTTCAAAACTCTGTGATAATTTAATAAGCTGTGCTAATGACAAAATGAAAATGATTTTATTGTTTTCAACAAAGTGGCTGAAGTATGAACACTGTTGGCTAGGTGACGAAATGAACTATTCAGGTCGTATAAAATGTGTTACATTCAAATTTTAAACTTGACTAAGTTTATGCTAATCTGAGAATAATTGCTCACCATTTTCTGGTGACTCATACACACAAACATGTCACTTTTTACATCATTATTGGTGATGATAACAAGGTTGTTTCATTTGCAAGGTTACATAAATGGTTGTATTTATGTACAACCATTTATGTAACCATTTATGTAGTTTATGTAGTTTTTTATGTAGTTTATGCAGTTTTTTTCATTTAATATCAATATATTAAATGAAAAAAAAAAAAAAACTGTTTACTGGTTCCACCAAGGTTATGCAAAGCCCTTAAAGGCTCAAGAATAGTAAAATACTCTGACGTTATTTATCTGACCCTACCAGCTTTTTAAATCTGGGATTGTCTATAGCAAGGAGAGTTGTTACTTACATGTGTCATTTTAATACAAACAAAAATCTGTGTCAAACCTTATAGAGTAATTCCATGAGATTCTGAAACAATTTTTTACCTGAATATTTAAAAAATGAGGCTATATGAAAACTTACATTTAAAAACAATAAATTAGATTTTCATTGATGCGACTTCAAATTTTCTGTAAAGATTTATGATTTAAATTGATAGATTATTTCTTTTTGGTGACAAATTAAAGTTTCTGGCGCATTGGTATCCCTGAGGAAATAAACAGCAGGTGTCTTTTACTTTCAGTGATTTCCTTCTGGTTTTTATTCTCACGCTACCCAAATAGACCCAGATAAAAATAGTTTCAAATGTTGGTAATACAAGAGTGTACTAAGCAAAACAAGCAAGAAAATGTTTAAACCACCACTGGCATACACACTGCTGTTCAGCTAGATGCAGGATGAGAGTTTCACTAAACTTCCAGCACAACTTCTTTGTTCCACTGTCAGCACATTTCTTTACAGCAGAAGACGGGACAGCCAGAGGGCTGTCAGCTGCTTCATTAGGGATCTCAGCACATCCAATTACACAGTTACAACTGTTTGGTTAAGGGACAGAGAGGCTTGAGAGGAAGAAAATGAGAAAAAGAAAATGACAGAAGAGTAAAAGGCTGTAATAGCAATAAATA
Organism: Poecilia latipinna; assembly: GCF_001443285.1. NCBI lineage: Eukaryota > Metazoa > Chordata > Actinopteri > Cyprinodontiformes > Poeciliidae > Poecilia > Poecilia latipinna. The sequence goes on from NW_015113795.1 coordinate 129,105, forward strand.
TGCAGAGTAAGACGAAAAATCTTCCTTCAGAGTAAGAAGAAAAATTCAAGTTGTTTATGGTTAAAATCAGGTCAGATTTGAGATAAAAGAACCAGATGATCTGGAAACACCAAATGGTTTCCTCCTCCCACTCTTTCAAAACTCTGTGATAATTTAATAAAATAAGATGTATATAAAAAAAAAACCATCATATTTTGCCATTCAGTTTTTTTTTGGAGAATAAGCAACCTTGATGCATTGATTGATTAAACATTGTTGATATTTCAAGGTAATCAAATGCACGCCTGCATAGTGTTTGTACAATGAGTTATATGTCACATGTTATGAGTATGGTATGCTTCAATTCAAACCTCCTCTCATCTTACTTAAGAGTTTTCACTTCTTTCTGCCGCAGTATGACCTTTAAAAAAGAAAAACATTATTAAAAAATAACTATACATTGTACCAGGCTTAAAGTACTTTCTAAGAGAAAATTACTTTGAAGAAACTTCTGGACATCTGGGTGAGTAATAAAAGCTTTATATATTGAACTGTAATGTAGAAACAGGACACATTAATTTATATAAGTATATATGTATTAGAGATATGTTCTGTGAGACAAACAATAGCTGCATTTCCATTACAAATGTATGGAAATCTTTGTGAGTATTGCACTAATGTAGAAAAAACATATTTGCAATTGTGCTTATTTCCATTACATAAGAAATGCAATTAAAAACACATGTGAATAAGTTTGTTCACGCGATAAGTCAAGAAAACACACACGCTCCATCATCCTCCAACTACTTCCTGTCGTCTTCTCCGTCTTTTTCACCAGTAGTAACATCCAATTGTTGATCATGTGACTTGTGTGCTGCAAAAAACGTGTTTATTGTACCTCATCCTAAAGTCCAAACCATTAATTGAAAAATGTGTGTGTGTGGGGGTTGTTTTTTTTTTTTTAAATGGGTTTTTCCATTGAGCAAATTTATTTTCACAATTCCAGTTTAATCAATTTTAAGGTCCAGTTAGTGTCTGGTAAATTAAGAATTTACCAAATTCTTTAGGTAAATATTTTAAAGAGAAAAATCTGAAAATACTTTATTAATCCCCCACAGGATAAGTTCAGGTCTCCAGTAGCAACATATTCATAGATAGACAAGTAAAAGATTAAAGCAATACTAGACATGGTGTCAAGTCATAGATGTACTAATGCAAATGTCCTTGCATCTGTTTGAACGCAAGGACAGCAATAATTTATGTTTTTGCATAATTGTAAATAAATTCAGGCAGAAAACAACCTGAATCAATCTGTGTGACAGAAAATTATAGTTTTTATTTTTTATTTTTAATGGACTAACTAAAAACGATGTCTACTGACTGTGTGTAAGAATGCCTGTTTTTATGTTGTTGGGAAAAATATCCTAGTGTGATTATAAGAGAGCACGAGTTGTTTGATATTTTTTCACAAGGTAATGGCTGCCCTTGAGCTCTTATGCTTTCTTCATAAGAGCTTGGTTTTATAATGCAACCGTTTTCTTTTTCATGAGTCATTTTCTTCTCCATTTTTTTACCTCTGGTTTGAAAACATCTTTTGTTGAGGTATGCTCAGCTCAGAGTATGTCAATGTCACATTCTACAAGACTACTATCAGGTTTTGAAGTTTATTTCATTAGCAGAACTATTTGGTTGTGGTGCCGAAAATGTCTAACGGCAAACAACTGCAAACATGTACAGTGAAGATGAGGCTTGTGTACATCCACCTTATTCCTATGACCCATGACCTTTTGTGGGAATTATGTTTGTGACTTGGGGCAAACATTCATAAATATCAACAAATATTCTCACAGAACAATTGGTAATTTAGACATTGTGGCAACTTTTTTGCTGTACCCTTTAACTGCTTTTTTATGCCTATTCAAAAATAAATTAGATTTTTGATGGCAAACTTTAAATTTTACAAAACATGATCCTTGGCATGTGGTTTTAAGATGCAGCAAAAAGCATCTTAAACGATGCTTTAAGATGCTTTAAGATGCCAAGCAAGAGATACAGTAGTCTCATTTGAGGCAAATATGCAACAAAAGTCTCCAAAGGATTAAATTGGACAAGCTGACAAACTTCAGCAAAGTAAGTTTACTTTGATGAAACAGAGATTATCTTTCCATTTAACAACTTGACAGAGAGTTATTAACTTCTGGTTAGATATTTTCTGTTCATAATCTCTTGACAACCACAGTTTCAATGGTTACTGGTTTTTTTTTTTTTTCCCCATCTGGTCCAATTACATTAAACCATTTGTTGAGAAACAATAATGTAATTTTGGAAAGACATCAATCCAGAAACAATAATATGTCTTAATATAATCAAAATGATTGATTTTGTGAACATTTCTCTTCCTCACACGGACTCTCGTTGCCTGCAGTATCCACAGGTCAGCGCTGCGATTGGGCCGGTGAAACAATACCAGAATGTGTTTCCAGTCCAGCTTGGCACCTGCTGCTTGGCAGAGAGCCTCACCTGGCCGGGACAACAGAGCCAGGCAGCCCAAATACCCGTACAACCCACAGTTGTTCTGTCTCGCATTTCCAGCCAGCTGATTAGCATAGACGCTTTGATATGAAGAAGAACACACTCTGTGGTACCTCAGTCCCAGCCTCTCAGCTGTCTGTTGCAGCCCGGTTCAAATCCTTTTATTTGCCACAATGGAGAGAGACGGCTGAGGGATTCAACATGGCACAGACCAAAAAGTACTATGGAGGTATTTGTTATTTATGATTCAGGTGTTTTGTTTTATGCTGTGTAATTAGAATTCTGACAAATGTATGATTTAATACTATTATTCAAATTTTATCATGAATGCAGCTAATGTTTGAGCTCACGTTTAGATTTCGCAGAAGAAAAAAAAAGCCAGAAGTTTCAAAAGGTCACAAAGTTGTTTTTTTTTTTTTATATTGGTTTTCACACAGCGCTGCTGCTTTGCTAATGGAAATTCACACAGTTCTTTGCATAATTCTAGTTTTTACAAGCTTGTTGCTGTTGCAAAAATATTCTGTCACATGCAGTTTTAATAATGACATGAGAAGCTGCATCTCCTATTCTCAGTGTGGAATAAGGAAGAATGTTGGAGCTTATAAACTCTGCATAACACCGCAGCTTCTGAGCGCTCTTCCAGTTCCCCAACCCTCCTGTTCTTAAGCAGGAAAAGCACATTTATAGGAAAGAATTCAAGAGATTCTCTGATCTCACCAAGTTATCTGATTTTAATATCTACCAGCACCAATGTTTTCTAAGGCAGGACATTTTTGCTGGTTGAGTCGTGTTTTTCTCCAAGCATTGCATCTGTTTTAGCTTCATATATTATCACATCTAAAGAAGAAACACAGAAAAAAGATACCAACTCAATAGAGCAGCAGTTTTACCAAACTTTTACATAGTGAATTCTTCTGAACTGTTTTTAGCATTTCTACGGGAAATGCTCCAGATCTGAGCATTTCAGATCTGGAGCTTATTTTCCAGATTTGAAATGCTCCTACCTCATTTGATAATCTGCTGCAACATTTCTAAATATAGCAATCCAATTTAAATGTCAGAAGAAAACAGTTACATTTTTGTTCCAGTTAGCCTCATTTTACATAATAAACTATTCACAGATAGCTGTGAATAGTTTATTATGTAAATAAACACATCTTGCATTTCTTGTTTTTCTACATTGATGATACATTCTGCATAATTAAATAATTACAACTAAAATCAACATTTTTGGAGAGTCAATGATTGGATTATTATTTATTCTTTATGTGCTTCTTACTTTTTAAAGTTTAAAGCTGCTACAGACCCACCACATCTTTTTCATTTGCTACCATAACTTTTCACATATAGGCTGTAGAACAAAATATTTTTCTCTATCTAATCAACCTCTTTATAACTTTTATGTCGTAGATCTGGATTTATCACTAAGTGTGCTTCCATTGACTGTCTGTTCAAACTGGAATTGGTGTTCAAAAACACACTATTTTCCAAAACTGCAGGGGAGTAACAGAGTATTTTTGAATATATTTGATTGCAATAGAACTGTGAATGTGTATGTGTATATGTCCGAAAAACATCAGAAAATATCTAATTGTCTTTGCAATTATGAAAAATAAATTTGCGTAATGGAAACAAGGCAGTATCAAAAGAACTCACGCATAAGTCACATGATCAACAACCGGATGTTACTACTGGCGAAAAAGACAAATAAGACAACAGGAAGTTGTAGGAGGATGATGGAGCGGCATGGTTTTTAATCACTTATAACCTGAACAAATTTGTTCACGTGTGATTTTTAATTGTGTTGTTCTTTAATGGAAACACTACAAGTGTAAAATTGTGAGCGCGGAATATCAACGCAATATCAACAAAGTTTCACACATTTGTAACAGAAAGGCTGTTCCTTGCAATTTATTGCAACGTTGACCTGCAGCTGGCCTGCAGTGGATAAGTGAAATCAGACCGAAGTGAAAAAAGCCAGCATTTTAAAATCACTTAGAAAGAGGCTGTTTCATTAGCAGACATCACACCGTAGGAGGGCTTCTTTCAGGATCCCCATTGATTCACCTCCCATGTAAGGCAACAAAACCTTGTTTATCATGAAAGTGCTTCCTGTCCTTTTCTATGATTCTGGATGTGATTAAATCTACATGAATGACAGAATAAACAACACAACCGCCGGCATCATTACAGCAATCTCTGCCTGTGTTCCCATCCTTAAATGTGAGCTCCAGCAGAGACTGTCGTTTCCTTAATTATTTGGCAAACAAACAACTTGCTTGTCATTCTGTCGTAGTCGATCTCTTCATCTCCCTTTTTCCACATTCCTGGCCTCACTGGCAGATTGCTGAATGATACAATGTTTCAGTCAGTTTGGACCGTGTGTGTGTGATGTGTATGAAGATTGGGGGTGGGCTGTAGGTTTAGTCGTCATGCCAACATTTACATCGAGTGTGAGGATTCGTCTCCTGGAGGTAATAATTGGTGGCATTAATAATAATATTTCTAGCTCCTAATAAAAGCCTGGACAAAATTCATGAATAATACAGTATTTTACCTTTTACCTATTATTTAATAATACTATTATTTAGTTAGAATTTTTATAGATCTATTAAATTTCTTGGTACTTTCATTCTGAAGAGACAGTAACACAGCTGTACAATACAAGCCATGGTTAGGCTCAAGGAAACCAAAAACGTGACCATATATTTGCATTTCCTGCTCAGCAGATTGCTGAATGACACAATGTTTCAGTCAATTTGTATGTAAAATTGAAATGTTAGAATAAAGTTTTCCATTGGTAGTGAATCAGATCATGTTTAAAGATCTGTTTCTGCATTTAGTCATCTAAATGGAGTTTAAAACATAAAGAAGTATCTACAGTGAGCAGTAACAGCCATTTGTATGGCTCTGTGGGTATCAACAGATGTCTGAGTCTGATTCAGCTAGTGTAGGTCAGAACCCTGGAGTAAAGAAACACCATGCCTCCAGATGGGATTGTAAGTCGCTGCAGCCTCTTGTTTTCCAATCCAACATACAAGAAAAGGAAGAGGTTACATTCACCCAAAAAGGCTATTTTTCCTCTCATCCTGCTCTAGTCTTGCCAGTCATGTGAAAAAAAAAACAGTTTTCAATGAATCCAACACTAAACAGGAGAAAGGATAAAGCTCTTGGCACAAAACCTTTTGGAGAACAGGACGGTTGTGGGAAAAGCTGTCCAGATGGAGTTTATTTTTAATTGAAGAACAGACGGCTACTCTGTTCTTCCACTTTAACATCTTCACACACGGTGTAAATCCTAATGCCCACTTCTACACCCCACGGCATCAAGCAGTCCACAAACAAGTCCCTGGGACATTTGTAGAAACTAGAATATGAATAAAGGATCTGTATTTGTCCTGGCTACAGTCCTGGGCAGAAGGGAAAAAAACAAAAAAAAACAATTATAGAGTAAATGTAAAAAAAACCCCTAAAAAAACCAAAGAAAACCTGTCCAAAATCTTATGCAGTCTTTGGGCCGCCTTTAGAATTGCAAGAAAATCTGAGTTATTAGGAGCTAAACAAAAATGTTTGGTTACTTCACACTTTGTACTCAAAAAGATAAGCACAATTGCAAAGATTAAAGTAGTGGCATCTACAGCAAGACATTTTGTCCTCAGTCTATTTAATGCAAAGCCCTTGATGTAGGGAAGCATAGGGTAACACTTTATTTGAAGGGGTGTGCATAAGACTGACATGGCACTGTCATAAACATGACAACACCCGCCATGAACATAAAGAAGTCTTTATGAATGTTTATGACAGTTGTCATGAAGTGTCATTTGGTAAATAATGACACTTTTAATGTAAAGTTGCTCCAAAAGTTGCATTGAAAGTCCATTAAAAATGCCAACTTTACAAAATCATGCAAAGTTGCCACTTTTAATGGACTTTTAATGCAACTTTTAGAGCAACTTTGCATTAAAAGTGTCATTAATTACTGAATGACACATCATGACAACTGTCATAAACATTCATAAAGACTTCTTTATGTTCATGGCAGGTGTTGTCATGTTTATGACAGTGTCATGTCAGTCTTATGCACACCCCTTCAAATAAAGTGTTACCAAGCAGGTAATAGTCTAATTAACCAAATCTATTGACAATCTCTTTAATAATAATAGGAAGGGTTAGGGTTAGGAAACCGGAAAGCAGTGTGCTAGCAAGTCATTTTTTTCTCTTCTATTTTTGTTTTATTTGCTAAAGATGTACAGACTTGGGCAGACAGACTTTGCTACTATTTTTTTTTCACTCAAAGTTGAATATGAAATGATGAAAACCGGTAGTGACTGGTGGCAGTTTATCCATCATCTGAGCTCCACCTGCTAACGTGTGGTTTGATTTCAGAATTAACCAAAAGCATAACACAAACGTGTTGATTTTCAACATTTCATCAGAAACTACACATATGTCATTTCTGTTGCACATCTTGCCTTACCTAATTTATCACTATATATTGTAGTTAGTGTAAACTGAAGCAAGTTGTGTTTGTGCCAATTTTGCATTGCTGGATCTTTAGGAAGTATCACTGATTGCACTATAATAAATAAATGCATCCACCGCAGTGGCAGCTCTTTGGTGTTGAACCGTTCGGTTCTCTGTGTGGGATATGCAGATCCTCTACCATGGAGCCTTTTTCTTAAATGACCAGGAGCCAAAACACATGCATAGTTTTATGAGTATGTAAATGACTGCTGACATGCAAAGTAATCTCTTCATGACTGTGAGTGATTCACGGTTTGATTTCATCATGGAGGTCAAGGATGATATTTCACTTTAGTTGTGGAAGAACTTCGCATGTCATGTTTATATGATTTTAAGCAGCCTGTTCTCAGAAGAGTGACAATCTTCTTTATACACGTAAATATTTTTTTTTACAGACGTGTGGGAAAGTTAGTTTATATGATAGCTTTCTTTAAACATCTACTAGCAAGAGAATTAGACTTTATTGCTTTGTTGATACAATAGTAATAGGCCAGTGCCTCCATTAGGATTTTTGTCACATTACAGCTAACGCCCGCCCACCCTGCCTTGACTGTAAGTGAGGTGGAAGCTCAGAAACTGCAGCTCAGAGGAGGAGCTATGCCTTGAAGGTGGGGCTAAGTCCAACC
>NW_015113795.1:141958-160936 GCF_001443285.1 Poecilia latipinna
TGGTCTTAAGACCGGTCTTAAGACCAAGACCAACTTCGAGTACCACAACACTGACGCCAGGTATGTTTTTGATGAAGGAATAACTTAATGTCATGATGCGAAGCTAAAAAAAAGTCAATTTTACATAATACTGCCCCATTAATTAAACCATGTTCATCACTGCTCCAGTAACTCTACTGTTTGGACTTTTGTCCTCTGTTAAAAATGTTTCCTAAATATACAAAAAAACATATTTGAAAAGTAAAATATATTATTACAAGGATGAGTTAAATGTTTTTTGGCAAAACCCAATAAATGTGAGCAGCAGTAGCCTATTTTATTTTATCCCTGGGCCATCCAGAGAGCGGGGCCCATAGACGCCGTTTTTGCTGTTTACTACTTAAGAGTCAAGGCGGCATTTCAGCCGGTCCCCCACGTGGTGTTGATTATTCATATCAACTCTGTGGAACAAGGGAAGAAAAAAGTCAAGGAAAATGGCGCTGTGATGAAAGAGGGCGAAATATTGAGATTAGAGGAGGGAAATATTGGAACAGAATGAAAATAATATACAGTGAGAATAAATGTGTGGAGTGTGACAGAAAGAAAAACACAGCTGTAGGATTAGAAGAGAGAAAATGTACAAAGGAAGTGGAGGAGAAATGTACCTGCCAGCTCTGTGCCGCCCATCCTCAGGCCATCTGCTTCCCTACATCAAGGGCTTTGCATTGATTAGCATGCTATTACACCCTTCAGATGGGGTGTGTCTTGTGTGTTCATTTATACAAGTGTGTGCTCTCATACATTTTGCGCGGGTGTGATGCATTGGTGTTTGTGCAGCCATTGGTCTGTGTGTGCTTGCTCATTGGTGTCCGACCATGCCAGTTCTGTGTGATCTTGTGGGACTTGTTTGGCCATAATTACACCGGTGCATTGAGGGTTTCCTGATGAATGCCAGAGGGAGGGCAGGTTGAGGCTCTGAGAGGAATGACCAGGGTTACAGATCAAGAAGGTTTCCCCCTGAGACTTGACCCTGATTATGGTTTGACATGTGAAAGAATGGCACAGTGGGGTTGCTCAGGACAGATTTTAATGACTGTGAAAACGAAGAGATCACCTTTTATGCCAAATATGGTAAAGGTAAAGGAAACAAGGGAAATTTTCTTAATGAAATACTTTGGCAAAACACTGGTACAAATCCTAAGTGGACAGGCCTTTCCACATGGAGTTTTGACCCTTTGCAACTACAGCTCTTTATTACACAAGACACCATGACAGGTGTTGGGAGTCAGGGACTGTGATTATCAGGTCTGGAAGCAACCTTAAAGCAGTGCAGGCCTCTTTAATTGTTTTGTGGCTAAGTGTAAACGGCTAACCTGAATTAATAACAGAAGCAACATTTGACAGCACAGCACAACTTCCTAGTAAATGTTGTTATAGAGACTTCTATATTCTATTGCTTTGAATATTTAATAATGTCGACGACAGAAATACAGTTAAGTAGCCACTTGCTAATACATAACAAGGCCTTTTGTGTGATTTTTGTGGCGGGATGGGAATTTGAGATCTGTTGCAGCTACAATCACACCCAGATACACACACGCTGTTGGCAGAAGGACACAGCGCCAGCTGCAGTTGATCCGTCTCAAGCCAACAGGATCTGAGCAGCAGGCCTGTGATCTCTTTCATGTGAAAACACACACACATACACTCAGAGTGGCTGTGTGGGATACCTTTACAAGCTACGCTGTCGGGTCGTCCCGTATTCCCCCCAACGGGGGGAAGGGGCTGCTTTTTTAACCTCTCACATTTTATTTGTAAAAAGTAAGCATTTGGATAAGTGGGACACATTGATTTCTTATTTGTCTTCACAACCAGAGGGAAGCATAAAATACTGTATTAGGAGAGAATTGATGCAAAAATGATGAAAGCGAAACAGAAAAAAACATTGGTGAGCTTTGTTTGACCTGATTAAATTTATGCTGTAAATCCTAAAGTCAGTGGACCTGAGCATTAAATTCATATGTCTGGAAGCTAGCAGGGTGAAGGCTACGGGACACAAGCAGATCCATGTTTCAGATCCATGCTAAAGTCACTTTGAATACAACTACAGTGTATTCGAAGTGTATTGATGACAATGGCTAAACCTGGAACTTTTCCCCAATCAGCATCCAAAAATACCAGCAATTTCCAGACAGCAGAAACTGGCTGTATTTAATAGTTAATGTTGAGTAAACAAAACCTTAATATCTGTAGCTGTTCTGTTTCTATCCTCTTAGGTTTATTGAGAAACAGAAACATGAAGACTAAGAAACAGCTGACAAGTCAGGGAGAAAGTAGTAAAAGCTTTTGAAACAGGATTAGATTAGAAAACAATATTCTGAGTCTTGAATGTCTCACAGCCCTCAGTTCAGTCCATTCTCGGACAACGTAGAGAACAGCACGACTCTATACCTACCGAGACCTAAACTGACAGCATGGACAAGCAGAGCATCAATCAGAAAGGGGGAAAGGTTGATCTGGACAAGCTGTAGAGAAAATCGGTTCAGGTGGCAGCGATTGTCAAGTGGACAGCTGTTCCTCGTGTACTAAACAAATCTGATCTTCATAGGAGAGTGGCAAAAAATCATTATTGAAAGAAATCCAAAAGTCACAGCTGAACTTTTTGTCTTCTGTGTGTGTATGAGGGGGAAAAACACAGTATCATGAACACATCAAATACACATCAAAACATATTCATATATCAGAACAGCACAGTCAAACACACATTTTATTGAGATTAACACTTATTTGAGTGACAAAATATTTCAGATTTATATTTGTGGAAAAGAGTTTACAGTAATTATCAGACTCCGATGGACCATATTCATGTTTGTGGTTGTAGAAAAAAAAAAAACATTCAAGGAGAGTTACTTTTTCAAGGTGCTGTAGAGTATATTTAGGTGAAATTTAATATGTTTTCTGATGCTGACTTTCGGTCACTCAAAGTCACAGCCTCAATTCAAACAAATATCAGAGATTAATGAGCAGAACATAGAGAAAAAGGACAAACTAGACTGGGTGACATTTGGCAAATAACTGACTCCTTTAATGACATCAGTATGGGCGCTGACACAGATCAACAAGCTTTGATGTTGGTGATTTAGTTGTAAAAATCACATATTTAAAATGACCTCACTGGCTTCAAAAGGGAGTCAAAATCATTAAAGATCACACACACACACACACGCACACACACACTGTGTGACCTCAGTCAGCTGATGCCTCAGACTTTATCTGAAGCCTCGAGGATTCTTCGTCTTTTGATATTCATACCCCGTGCTTCACGTTTAATGATCGCAAATGCAGCTTAACCGGAAGGTATGATCAGACGAGAAGACCTGCAAACATAATGATGAGCTGCACCAGGCACCGAACGGCCCACAGGCTAATAAAAACGCCTTGTACTAAACAGTTACTATTGATTAAGTCTTAGCCTTTAAATTAATTGTTGTTATAAGATCAATCTTAATTTTATCTGGAGACGTCGGCCCCTGCACCTTCATCAGTGCTCCGTATGGTAATTTTCTTTGTTTGGATTAAAGCAAAGAATATTAAAGAAAACAAAGAAAATGTTAGGAATTTACACAATGTAGTCCCTAGAAATTGTTCAATTTGCTGGTAAGAGGAATTTCACAGTATTAAACTAAGTGTAAATATTGCGATTTACACTCAAAGCTGCATGGTACACCTTAAACAGTTAACAGGGATGACAATTCAGTCAATCGCATGGCAGTGGTGCATTGCATTAACTAGTTGTAATGAGGATGTCTTGCTGACGTTCATATTAAACATCACAAAGGAGGAGAGAGAGAATTTAGGTGACTTTGAATTGTTCAGTCCACCAATGGTTCAAACTTACAAATATTTGAGATCCCCCTTTAAGAACTTTGCATCTCCAGAACCAGAACCAAACATGGAGGAGCAGCATTCAGCTTCTGTGCACCATAAATCTGGAGCAAACTTCCAAAAAACTGCAAAACTGCTGAAACACTGAGTTCATTTAAAACCAGGCTAAAATCTACAGCTGTTTAGAGTTGGCTTTGATTCCTAATAACTGTAACATTGATCAATATATTTGATGTGCATTTGCTTGATAATTTTGATAATAGCAAACATCACATCACTAATTGCTTGTTTCATAACTGGTAACTGTATTATGTTTTTATGTTGTAAAGTACTTTGAACTGCCTTGTTGCTGAAATTGCTTTGCAGATCAACTTGACTTGGGTTGTGGTTGCAGCCAATCAGAAACCATTAACATGAGTTACTCCTCTGGATTGGCTGCTTTGCAAACATCAGCCAAAAGTGTGTCAAGTAGCGTCTTTCAGGCAAGATATGCTTGCCTGAAAAATCTGCCAATGGGTGGATTTACTACAAATAATTTGAAACTAGGGCTGCACAGTGGCACAGTTGGTAGCACTGTTGCCTTGCAGCAAGAAGGTTCTGGGTTTGATTCCCAGACCAGGGTCTCTCTGCATGGAGTTTGCATGTTCTCCCTTTGCATGCGTGGGTTCTCTCCAGGTACTCCGGTTTCCTCCCACAGTCCAAAAACATGACTGTCAGGTTAATTGGCCTCTCCAAATTCTCCCTAGTTGTGAGTGTGTGTGTGTGTTAGTCCTGTCTGTCTCTGTGTTGCCCTGTGACAGACTGGTGACCTGTCCAGGGTGACCCCGCCTCTCGCCCGGAATGTTAACTGGAGAGGCACCAGCAACCCTCCCGACCCCACTGAGGGACAAGGGTGTTAGAAAATGGATGGATGGAATTTGAAACTATGCTTCAAAGAAAAATCCATGTATATTTGAATCCACAAATAGAGACAAATAGATGAAAAATTGACAACTCCCATAAAGCTTAAAAACAGCTTAAATATTCAAATAGTCTGGCCAAAAATTGGCATAAACATGAAGTCATATAGTGTATGAAGGTAGTGTTATAATGGTGTGAGGGTCATATTCTTGGTACACTTTGCTCCCCTTAGCATTTGAATGCCACACCTTACCCAAATATAGTTGAACATTTCAGTGTTTGGCAAGAGATGGCTACTTTATGCAGGATAATGCACCACGAAGCAAAAGTCATCTCAAACTTATTTTATGAACAATGCATTGACTTTACTATATTCATGTGACTTCCACAGTCACCAGATGACGATCTAGGACAGCACCCTTGGGATGTGGTGGAATGGGATAATTTGCACCAGTGAAAATAAAACCATGATGGCAACTGTGGGTTCATATCTGTGTATACCCACATTTCTGATCAATGTTTTAGACGGCATTAAACCTACAGCACAAAAGCTTAAGGCACTTCTGAAGGTAAATAGAGGCCAATGCAGTTATAGGAAGCTGTACCTAATAAAATGGCTGGCAGAGACAGACAACTACATCGATAAAGCTCATAATGGCATTGGCTCCGATTTGCAAAAGCACTTAAACAAGTAGTACTGTGGAAACTAAAATATGCCACCATAAAATAGGAGCAGTACCATTTTGTTAGGCAGGTCCAGTGAAGTCTATATAGAATCTTACTGCAGTGAAAAAAAAAACATTTGAAAAACAAAATTTTATTGAAGTTGTCAAACAGTTCTCAAAGTTTTGTAGCACTACTGTTTTGCAACGTCTGTTATCACGTTGGTCCTTAAAGAGCTTCTTTTCCCTGTTGGGGTACAGTGGTGAAAGTGAACTGTATTATGTCACTTTTACATTTTTGAGATTGTATGCATATATAATAGGGGTTGATGGACTTCATAATTTTTAAGGTGGCCTATAAAATGATAAAAGTCCAGTAGAAGTTTGAAGAATAACAATAACAATATTTGTTGTTAATCTGTTGCTAAAAGACGATTGTTTTTTCTGCCACGAAGTAAACATCTGAGTTTTACTTTGCAAAATTTACCAACTGTAAATTTCTTGTGTCCAAGCAGATAAGCAGCATTTCAAAAGAGCTTATGTTTTATTAATAATAATATTACTTATTAATTTGGTGTTAAGAGATGAGCGTTTTTTTCTGGTAATGAACTGCCACGAACTACAAATTACTTTTGTGTTGAATGTCTATTTTATAACATATTTACCACCAATAATAAAAAAAAAGGTTTCACTTTTCTGTAAAATTCACCAACTGCACAATTATTGTTAAGTACTAAATGCTGTAAGATAATAACTATTTCAAAAGAGCAGAAGAAATCTTATGTTTTAAAATCAGAAGGCAGTGCATGGACATTAGCACAAACATTAGCAGTGCCTTTCCTTAGTGCAGAGGTTCCCAAACTGTGGGGCGCGCCCCATAGGGGGGCTCCGTGCCATTGCAGGAGGGGCGCGGGAAGCCGTTTGAATGAAAAAAAAAACAAAAACAAACAAACACAAAAAAACCATGAACGCTGTATGCGCTGGGTTTTTACCTTAGAATGACCAACTCTCTGTTATTCTTATGTCAATTTGATACAGTAGAGGCTTCCACACTTCCCATATTAGTGTCCTCTGTCACTTTTATCAGCAGTTAAAACCGTTTAATCCGTTGTTAACATGCTGTAACCTGTTTTTCCGAGCCGCCTTTAAACGCAACATGAGCGCTGCGACACTAGCGCTGGATTTACACCTGTGCGGCAGTGAAGGAGACCTGCTGCTGCTGCCCCAAGGGGCAGGGACAGGGAGAGAGAGGGGGGGGGGGCAGAAAATGTTTAGAAACAACTGGGGGGGGGCAGGAGAAAAAGTTTGGGAACCACTGCCCTAGTGGATGCATTCCTGTTCATGTTGCTCATTTAATGTGCTCATTAAATGTCCACAGATTGCATCGAAGAGTGACCCGGGATGTCCAGACCACAACATGTTGGATTTTTAGTCATCTTCTTGTGATCAAATGTCCTAGGAAACATGGCAGCACCGAGCAGGAATGTTCTCTGAAGGGATAGTCATGTAAAACAATGTAAAACAAAACAATATACTGTTATGCATTTCATAACAGTATATGTAAGAATAAATTGTAGGGCTCCTTTTGTGATGATCAAGTTCAAGATCAAGTTGATTAGCCTAGTTGTGACCTTTTAATGGATAAAGTATTTATTGGACAAAGAATGGTATCCATTCTCCTGGAAAAGTGACAAGTTTTATTTACAAAAAGAATGCATAAGATAATTGTGAGCTTTTTTAGACTTGACTTTTAGATCAGACTCTAATAAGTAAGTAACTGAGAGGCAAACAGGAAACAATGTGGAAACAGAAAGTGAAGGATTAGCCAACAGAGGTGATTTTCAGGAAGATACTGTTTGGAAAGTATCTCCCTGAAAAGTATCTCTGAGGAAACTATATTGCTTACGAGTTGTAAATGTTCAGGTTACTGGTGATTGTTTCCCCCGCAGGACAATAGGAGAAAACCTTATACACTGGAAAATGGAAACAATGATGTAACAAAACTCTGGCAGTGAGGGAAGTAGATTTATACACACATCTTTCTCACAGAATAAACTGTTCAGGTGTTCATTGATGGAGGAGTCAACAGTCCAGGTCAGCAACAGGGAAGACAAAGTTGGCAGAGGCATGCCACAAAGTCAAAACCATGTGCAGATATCACAGTGGTGCCCTATTTTGTCCTTCACACAAAATTAAACTTTGCATATCCATGGGTGAAAATAAGCGTTAAGAACTGAGCTAGAATTTCATTTGACAGTGTATGTGGAGAAAGTTTAATAGCCACATGACAGAAATATACATGCATACAATGAAAAGTCAAGTTTTAAACCTATTGTGGTCATGACTATGGACTGAGCACTCAGGTCTTTGGAGTCAAAAATGGTAGGGGGGAGGACGTTGTCCTTAGTGAATACTGCATGTCACAGGGGTTAAATACCACCTTAAGGAACAATAGAATTGAAAGTGAAGGCAATTAGCAAATCAATAGCTGTTCAGAGCCAGTGGTTTCTTGGGAGGTTAAACATCATCATTGTAGTAAAGGGGCTGGCATCGGCGTCTTTTTTTCCTCTTTCTCCTTCTCTTTCTCCCACTTTTCATTGTTTTTTCTTCCCTGTTGCTAGCACTAATTAGCAATAAAATGCAGCTCTCCAGAAGCACTTCACTGGAAAATGGAACATTGATTTTATTTATGTTTGTATCAAGTAGGTTTATAAAATATTAAGTTGGGTAAAAATACTGCCAATTGATCGGGCCGACGAAGAAGAAAGAGGTTTGACAATCTAAATTATAAAGTGGAGGTTGTTCCTCCTAAAACTTTTACATAAAGGCTTTTAATCCATCACTCCGAACGCTCTGAAGCTGAGATTTCTTTAAAGAGGACATTGATTTCTTGAAGTAATTGCACACATTCCAAGTCTTGCAACAGAGAAAGCACACAAAGAGGGCTCTCAGAATGTTCAGATGTGGCAAAGCTTGACAAAAGGAAGCCTTCAACTTTTGATAAAGATATCTACAAAAGGTACTCAGACTAAAAAAACAAAAACCCTTTCTGTGAACACATGTGTTCTTTTAGAATTGAGTAGTGCCATCAAACCAACAATAAGAGATTCAAATATTCGAGTTCAGAAAAAGCTCACCTTTTAGGTTCAAATATTGTTCATATACAACTACATTGGTGATTTACATCCTATCCAGTGCCTGTCAGATTATGATCTGAGAACAATGCTTTGTACCTGAAAGCAAAGGGAATGCAGTGTGTACCTGTCACTTGACTCGGTCGTACGTGACAGACCACTGGGATGTTGGGCTGATGGTGCGACTCTTTGAGTATGCCGCCGGGTGGACGTTTTGGTCGACACCTCATCCATCTCTGCCTCACCTAGCCACCTGAGCCTGGCCTTAACAAGCAGATGGGGGGGAATCAGGAAATGGGAGTGAGACATGAGGGGACTGGTGACAGAACGAAAGAGGACAGGTGTATAAAAAATAACAATGAATGAGGGGAAGTACAAAACAAAAAGATTCCATTGGTAATTGGTGAAACAGAAACACAAAAGGAGGAGAGAAATACTGCAGATTTGGGTGAAAAGTGTAAAAGACTAAAAGCAAAGTTGTGGTCAGCATGTCTGATTCAAGAGCTGTCATTAGTTCCCACAGGAATTTCACATTCAAAGGAGCGAAGGTGACCTGTGGTGCTCAGTCAGTGGAACATACCAACTGTCAATTAGCGTGTGCTCACTGGAGCTGTGGCCAGTTCAGTTAATGGGACCTCCATGGTTTGGATGATGTGAAAGCTCCCTTGGACTTCAAGTTATAGGATTTTAAGGTTAAATGTTGGATTTCACCCACAGACTTGCACTACATCACAATGGTAAGAGAGTTTTCTCATTTAAAAGAACAGAGCTGCAACTAAAACTATGTTTGTGAATGCATATACTGTTAATGCAGCCTTACACAGTGACTACAGTATGGAATGTATTGTTTTCACAGGTAAAAGATCCAACAGGTGTAGTCAACAAGTTATACAGAAAACCAAAAGAAGGCTTATAAATTTTACATATTTACATTTACATATTATATATATATATATATATATATATATATATATATATATATATATATATATATATATATATATATATATATATATATATATATACTTTATGCCAAGTTTCCAGGCAAGAATCACCATTCCAGTCCACCAATCAAACTTACATTTGAGTTGTTTATGTTCATAGATCCAATAAATAAAAGGGGAACAAAAAGCAGAGTGTAACACTCAAATAGCTTAAAAATGACTTCGATCTCTCTTTGTGTTAAACTCTTAGTTCGGGTTTTGGATTTATAGGAAGCAGAATGCTCAACAAAATCAAAAAAGCTAAATGTTGTGGACTTAGACAGCAGCCAATTCACATTTTAAAAGAATCACAACCACTCAAGACCAGTTTCAAAAATAAGAAGGCAGTATGGCTCAATGGAAATAGAATACAAAGAAATGAGGCCCTGTCATGTACATGAAAGCAACAAAATAATAAACAAGAATCAGAACTGCAATCGCTCAAAATCAATTCAGATGAGCTCCGCAACACCGAACAGATCACTAGACAGAGAAATACTGGAAAATGACAACCCAAAAAGTACAAAATACTAGAAATGAAAAACAAACTGTTCTAGAAAATGGGAAGTTAAGAAAACATAACCTTGTTACAATGGAACTGAACAAAGAAATAAAACAAAAATATCACAAATCACAGTAAATTAACACAGTAATAAGAGATGTCTAGCCAAATCCATGTAGTCATTGTTATCTTCATTGAAGTTCTCTGATACTACAGGAGGTGATACAAGAATGATGAAAGATTCCTTTTAACAGACGGCAGCCTGTTAGCCTGTTAAATGCTCTAACCCAGTAAGGTATTGGTGCATTCCTAATGCTGGCTTCATTTTCAGTCTCCACGTGTTTGGTATTCATCATCTGAATCTCAACAAGCCCTTTGAAAGTCTTACCATGTTAACTTTCCAAAGTTGCAAGGCTTTATTCTTCATCTCACCAGTGCATCCATCAATATCTCCCACTAATGTCCAGAGCCCTGTAGAAAACAGCTCTGCTCACTCTTTTTGAACTTCTCAACTCATGGACTAGTAACTCACAACTGTGCAACGAAAATCAATGCTTCTATAGAGCTGCACCTATAGAAACTTACTGAACTACCATATGAATCATTGAACATCTTTTCAAACTTCATGGTTTGCTTTATTTATAGTTCAACAGTGTGCTGATGACTCCAGGTCAATCATTATTTTCAAGGACATTGCCTCCTTCTTTAAAGTATTATCCCCAAAACCCAGGTCCTTAAAAAGCCTTACCTCTGTCATTAATGAATACTAAGTTGATTAGTTTTCCCCACACTTGCTGCTCCACATACTTAAAAAACAGCAGAGAAGCAGTGGGGCGATGCTGAGATGTGGTCAATAAAGCTCATTGAGAAGAAGTGAGTCCAGTGGTGCATAGGGGACCTTGAGACCCTCAGTCTCTCAAACTGTGGTCTATTGTCAGGTTGTCCTTGATCCAGGTGATGGTTAAGGCCTCTACCTGTGTCTGCTGGAGTTTTCAACAAAGCAAATCAGACTACGTTGAGCTTAAGGCACTGGAGACATTGAAGAACAGTGTTTTCTGCTTTACAGAAGCACCTGTTGTTTGCAACAGGTGCTGGAAAAGCTGACAGAGCTCCTTTGCACAGGCCTTCAGGACTTTTGAACTGATATCATCTGGACCTGAAGCTGCTTTGGTTGTACAATCAAGAGATGTTGGAGTCCAGGATCTAATCCTTCTGTCACGATTTGGTGAAATACCTATTAATGCACTGCCTGTACTTTGACTGGCTCCTTGTTAGCCCTTAAAGTTCATCAAGTTTACTTACCAAAGAATTCTGGGTATCCATTTCAATCAATGGATGAGCTGGTATAAACGTTCTCCTTCTCGCTCTCCTCTTTGGTCCTGCTCATTCACCTTTTCAACTCATCTGGGAATTTGGGCTGTAGTCAATAGAAGTCACCTATTGATGCCATTTTCACCTCGTCTTTTGTTGTTCTTGAATTTTGGCCTCATCTAAGGGTTGCAGGTCTTTTAAAAATTGTTCTGTTTTCTTTTCATGTAATACCTGTGTAGTTGGAATTCTCCTTTTTCCCATTTTATGTAAAATTATCACTTGAAAACTGCTTTTTGCATTTGGTCTGGGTAAGTTTTTCTTATTCAAAACCTGATGTGATCATCTGAAACATAAGGTGTTGAAAACAAAAGCAAAAACAGAAGAAATGTGTGAGGCAGCTAGTTTTTTAGAGCATAGAGATGTGCTAATGGACAACATTTCAGCACTAAGGGTGCAATGCAGGTGTATCAAAAAGGCATATACATATTAATTCACATTTAACTCTGCTAAAGACAGATACTTTTTTTCATTGTGAGTCAGAGCGCTGCAGAAATGTCTCCTCTTGTTCTTTGTTTATACCATTTTTTTGTTTGTTGGTTTCAGTAAGAGCTTATCACAAAGCTTCACAAAGTCTGGATTACATTGCAGGTGTTGCTTTTATTGTGTTTTAAGCTTTTAGGTGTGCCTTCGCTGTAAGCTCTATACCATGTATCCCTGTGCTTCTTTGTGAATAATAAACACAGATGTGGTTTTTTCTGTTACAGAACTGTTAAAAAAAGCAAGAATGAGTGAAAGAAATGGCTGAAAAGGAGGGAGAGCGACATGATGGTAAACACACAGCCTGCAGCTCATTAAAAGAGTCTCTCAGTGGGCTCAGTAGCAGCAGCAGAGTTGGATTCAGGGTAGCCCTTGTCCTCCTGGCTCTGTACTAAACAGCCTAATTAGACTTAGATTCTCTTCTGCTCCCTAATGATAGCTCTTCACAAACACAAGAAAAAAAATAAACAGCATGTTGGGAACCTTGGTTTAATGCACATGCATTGCTTTCCCCTCTCTCACATCAATAATGACAGTTTATGCACTTGATTCTCCAGCTGCAGTGTATTTGTAATTGTGTGGGGATTTGGCAGTTCATCTGGTAGAGCTTATTTTCTGTCGCTGTAATAGACAGCAAATTGAAAAATGCTGCTTCAGAAAAAAAATGCTGTATTTGTTTGACTGTGGTGGCATTATAAATAACTTGCAGCACAAAAGAATGAAGCAAAAAAAGAAAAAAGAAAAAGTTAACGTTTTAAAGTAAAGGCTTAGTGGCTTCAGCCTTGTGTGGTTTATGTAAACGAAAACCATCAAAAAATTGGATCAACAGTGGTAATAATGCATTAAATATGCAATATGAGAGACCATAACAAGTATGCAAAAAAGGCCATATGAGGATATGTTTTTGATTCAATTATAAGTCTATTTTATTTATAAAGTGCCAATTCACAACTACATCTTAGAGACATTAGAGACAAAATATTTATACACATAAATGCATTATATCATCAAATAAATCCGATCACCAAGGCTAGTTTGATCCTATTTATTATACAGTATAGTCAAAATCAGTTTAATAAGTCAACCTGTTAACTGCTTTTTTGTTTTATCTAGAGATAGAGATAATGTGATTTCAGAAATGATCTTATAGATTTAACTTGAGACTTTACTTGGGTTTCAGTGATTATCATGAAGATATTCAAAAACAGCAAAAATTGCTTGTGAAACAGCAGGCTTCATCAACATGTATGAGATTTCAAAGTATTTGATATTTCTCTGATGCAATATATGTGGATATAAGCTTTCTAGTGACCTTGTATTAAGTCTGGAGTCCCTCAGGGTTTTGTGTTTAAAATGATTATTTACGAATACAGTACCGCTAAGAAGTTTACCGACATCTGCCTGACTGCCACATTCATACTGGTTGTTTAATTGTTCATCATCTGAAAATGAAAAATGTTTAACTGCAACCCGACTAAGAGGTGCTGCAGAGGTCAGCTGCTCAGGTGGGAGATCAAACTTTTGTTTTGCAAAAATGGGCAGGAAATTTGTTGTGTACAATACTGGTAAGGACATATATTAAAAAGTGTTTCTGCAGTACTAAGTGTTGACTCAAATGGGCTGTATACCATACTTTTTAAAAAAATATATATTATTACTCTTTTACCTGCACCAGTAACACTTGTATAGGTATATTAATAGTCACCACACTTACAGTTTCTCAGTATTTTTTCGGTGTGCTCTGGTAGCCAAGCTACAACATTTTTCACTGTCATGGTTTTGTGCGATGACAATATAGTAAGTCTGAGTCTACTGCATGTATCAATCAGCTGAAGTGAAAGGAAAAGGACGTCAGAAATGTGGAAAAGGTCGAGTTTTATGAACACCTATAGCAGACAGGTATTTATACAAATATTTGACTGAATTTTATTCACATAACAGCCATCTTAATGCCAAAACCATCTTTTCTTTGACCATTCTGAGATATTCAGAATGGTAATGTTTCCACAAGATCCATCTGGTGTCTCCATTTCTGCAGCTTTATCACTCCCTTTACACTGTAAACCAAGAGGCAAACATAAAAAACTACAGTAATCAGGTTTATAAACTGGGTCCATTTAATTTTATGAGTGTCCATTAAAAAGAGCACATTTCCATACAGAGCAGAGTGGATTCCTTGCATTTGCATTCAACAAATTATAACAAAGTCCAACTCTTCTTGAATTTTACATGACATGGCAGGGTTTACTGAAATAACAGACTTGTTATCAATCGCTTTTTACGCCAAGTGTTCAAACATCAGACAAGTGAGTCAACCATAACTTTCTTTCAGTCCTCCTTCACATTTGAGGATCATTTATAGGACAGAGTTAGTCATTGAATATTTTTTTTTGAATAACAGCAAGAGTCTTTAAAAGAAACCAACTCATGCTAAAATCATAACATATTCTTGGGGACACACACACACACACACACACACACACACACACACATACACCGGCCACTTGATTAGAAACAGCTGTTCAGCTTCTTGTAAAAACAAACAGTGAATCAATTAGCAGCTTTAACTCTATGCATTTCTGCATCTACGCCTGATGAAGATGACTTGCTGAAGTTCAAACTGAGCATCACACAATGAAGAAAAAAGGAAATTTAAGTGACTTTTAGTTTGGCATAGTTGTAAAATCTGGAAGTTTGTTCCAGATTTGTGAAGCTGAATGCTGCTTCTGGCTCTGGAGATGCAGAGCAGATCAGAGCCAGAAGACCTTATTGGTCTGGAAGGTTGATACAACAGCAGGAGATCTTAAACGTGTTATGGCGCTAAGTCAATCAGTGATTTCTAAAATAGTAACAATATTTTAAAGTCTATTCTCTCAGTGGAAGAACTTCACAAATGGGTGATGTTCTCTATCTTCCTGGTTTTAGTCAGAACACCAGCAGCAGCGTTCTGGAGCAGCTGTAACTGGATCACTGATTTGATGGACAGACCTGTGAAGACACTGCTGCAGTAATCAATGCAACTAAAGATAAACACATGGATGAGTTTCTCTAGGTCTTTAAGGGGCATTAGTCCTTTAACCTTGGGGTCATAGAAGGCAGACTTTGTGACTGTCTTTATGTGTTTCTGAAGGTTCAAGGTCAGAGTCTGTCACCATACCCAGGTTTAAAGTCTGATGTTTCCAGCTGTAGTAACTGAAGCTGTGTGCTCTGTAAGTCCAGTACCAGTAAGATGTACAAAACAAGTTGGCCTGTTAGATAACATTTTGCATGCAACTTGTGGGCAGTCAGATACCATACTATCAGGGCTAATCTGACCCATTGCCAGGGTGGTGAACCTGGTGTTGTTCTGGTTCTGATCCACTTTTATCACGCAAACAGAAGTTTAAGTGAGGGGTTTAAAGTTTGTGTGGACTAACGCTGCAGCCATAAGACTGAACCCCCAAACTGCTGGTGTTTCAGTGTCACCTGTGGGAGGGCTTGTTACCATGGTAACCAAGTTAATGTTTAAGGAGTAATTGCTGCCTTCCACGTCAGCAGTATGTAATTTTGATCTATTATGTGCTATGAAGGCCATTAAAGAGGCTTGGCAAATTTCACGTACTTGTTTGAGAGCAGACGTTTCTACTCATTATCTACAGGTGTAAGGAATTTTACAGAATGCTATATAATTATTTATGAAAAAAGAATTGAATGTGTATTTATGTATTTAATTCATATATTCCCTGTTGATGTCAATAGATGTGATGTTTTTTTTTCGTGATAATTAAATTTGAGTTTATATTAAATTCATACAAATGTTTAAACTGTTACATCTAACTTGATCCTAATATAACAGAAGCTATAAATGTTTTAAGTATTTTAAAACAACTAAAGAATATCAAAATTGACACATTAGCTTCTCTTTTACATTTGATATAGTCATACAAAAATCGACATTAAGGAATAAAATTGCAGTAATATATATTACATTAATTTTTGATATTTTCATTACAACTAAAGGTAACAGACTTAATTGTTCTACACCATGCCACTAACTGGAAGATACATAGTATCGCCCCTTTAAAAATTAAACTTTCAAAAAGATATCATTTTCCCCTCCTACTCAGAGAAATCATTGCTACGTTTTCTTGTATCATTCATATGAAAATATCAAATTGGCCTGTCTGTCTTCTAGTTACTCATATATTTTAGATAAAACACTCATCCTGCCCACACCACAATCATAACATTTTTGAAGAGAGCAATACAAAATAAACACACACGCATGCACACACACACACAAGCACACATGCAGACTGACAAAAAGTCAGTGATTCACTGAAGTCTTTTAAGTTCCAAAACTAAAATTTTCCAAGAAATGCTGTTGGTGGCAACAGGTGGTTTGTTTCTTCAACAAACTTTCTGAATCGAGTTTGGAAAATTAAGTTAAAAAATAATTTCACAAAACATCCCGTCACACCAGACATTTGACAAACAGAAGACCTCCACCACGTCCCCCGGTGTAAAATTGAAGGGAGGATCTAAAAGTTACCAGAGTAATTTAAACCATTACAAATAAAAACATTTATTACAGATTTTGGTTCTAAACCAACTATAGTATATTCTAATTTCCCAAGGACTAACTAAATTGAAAGAACGTATCATTTACAAAATTCACCATAAATTGTCACAGCACAAGGAGTTCAGCTGGAAACAGAGAAGTTTTTTCTAATATTTGCTCTTTATCCTAGTTAGACTCTGCATTTTGCCTTTTGAAGTGTCACAGAGGCAAAGATCTCAAACACGAGTTCAGAAAGAAAAGAACATGTAGAGAACGAGAAAAGTGAACAATCAGCTAACAGGGTTTGTTGAAATAGAGTTAGCTGGGTTCAACAGAGGCGATGGGGTGGTGAGAGGGGTTAGAAGGGGGGAATGAAGGGGCCATAAACAGACGATAAACACTGCACCCCCACAGGGGAAACAGGAAAAATGAGTGCTGCTACTCCAACCGCATGCAGCGTCTCGTGGCTGCGAAAACAAACGCCAACCCCTAACAACTCGTGCTACACGTGTTAACGCGTATCGGCGCCTCCTGGAGAAGCAGATCCCAGGATGCATCACTCCACCGTACCATCTCTCGCTGACATGCGGGATTAGAGTGATCTGCTGTGATTAAACCGCGATCGCGATCACAGTTTTGTGATAGTTTAATTCATGGGCGAAGAGACTGGTTTAAAAAAGATTGTAGAGTGTGGTTGATTAAACTCATTAGGTGTTTTGAAGAGGGCAGCCTCTCTCGCATCTCTTCCCCCCTTTACTTCCTCCAATCAGATCCGGAATGAAAATGGGAATTACTTAGGAATAAAAGGCTCCCGCCGTCCACGGCTGAGACTCTGGAGTTTGTCTCTTTCAGGCCTGAAAGAGACAAAACAGAGCACAGAACAGTTTATCACTCCACAGCAAATTTACTCATTAAAGAAACTTTTCAGTTTGCATTTGCATAAAAAAAGATTTCTCTCCCAGTTAAAGCTGGGTTACTATTCATATTCATGTTACAAAAGACAATTAGGTGCATTCATCACACCTTTCACACATATAGTAAAATGTTCTTACAGTTTATCTTCTTCCCTTAAAGATAGCATGTAAAACTTTGTGTTGTAGCTGTTGGACAAAAATGAACAGAATTTTTTGCCAAAGCCTAAAAATTCTAAAAATCAACCAAGTTCATTTGTAGAGCAAATGTCAGCAAAAAGGCAGTCCAAAGTGCTGTACATTGTAAAAACAAAAAATTAAAAAATCACCAATTGAGAAACCAGTGAGAAACATTATTTTGTTGAGTGCCATCATCAAAATCATCAATACACATCCAAATATTAGTTAGTCCTTCATTTATTATGATTCAAAATCCACCAGGTGGGTTTATAGCCCTGATTTAAAGGAACTCGGTGTTTCAGCTGTTTTTCAGTTTTCTGGAAGTTTGTTTGATTCGTGGTGCATAGAAGCTGAATGCTGTTTCTCCATGTTTGACTACTGTCCTGTTCTGCTCTGCATTCCCTAAACCAGAAGACCTGAAGTCTGGAAGGTTGATACAACAACAACACATCTTTAAGCCTTTCAGTCATTTACAAACGAACAGTATTTTAAAGTCTATCTCTATTATAACCTTTTTTTAGATGGTCCGATCAGCAACGTAGCTTTAATACTGAAATAATTGAAGGCAGCTAAAAATGTGGTCGATGACTAGATATCAAGGCTCAGATTGGATTCATGTGACAAAGGGAAACATTATCACATGGCATCCATTTTTTGGCAAAACATTATCTCAAAATAATGGTTTTTGGTCAAAACCATTATCATATCATTAGCAGGTGGTTTTACTAAATTACAAAGGCTCAAAATAATTCAGTTATATGCTGGTATCACAACTCGATCATTACTGTGTGATAATTTTACATTTTTCTGGCTTTTTATAATATTAATCAGTCTGATCTTCTTATTAGAATCCAGTCAGTCAGTTAGCACTATTATACTATTCTTGTGGATTTTGCTATTATAGCATCTGAAATATATTTTTTCCTAAGTAAAAAATTAGTTTCATTCTCTCATTTTTACATAATACTTTTTTCAAAATGATGTTTGACTCTTTTGCATATCCTCCTCTAAAATCAGGGAAACGACATCAAGGCTGCAGGTAAAGCCAAAGCTTTCAGGGATCAGTGCTGCCCTGTTCTGGTATTTACATCCCAAACCATCTGAGAATTCTGCAGATGAAGGACAATGATATTCATTGCTGTCAATTATTTAATATGAATCCATGAAGGGTAGTTCATAATTTATTATAAACTTTTTTTTTCAGAAGCATCTGAAACTGGAGTGAACATTCACCACAGATTTAAAACCTTTACAACAACAACACAGGTTCTTAGTGTATTGTTTTGTTTGTGGATTCTCAAAGGTTTCAAATGGAGCTCATTTTTCCTTATTTGATCCAAAAAGAAATATTTTAGATTTTTTCAACTTAGACTAATATGTATGATTTATTGTGTTTTAAGTATTCTTCTAGTGAAAGTGTTTGGGAAATGTGTATACAATTGTGCACAAATTAT
>NW_015113795.1:164067-177628 GCF_001443285.1 Poecilia latipinna
TATATTTTGTGTTTTATATTCTTCTATAGAGAGTGTGTGTGAGATATGTATATAATTGTGTACAAATTATATATATATATATATATATATATATATATATATATATATATATATATATATATATATATATATATATATATATATATATATATAAACACATTTTAAGAACAGCTTTTACTATATTCATTGTCCTGTTTTATTATTATTTGTTATTCTGTTGAATTTTTTATGTGCTATTCATGTAAGAATTCTACTTACATGAATCTAGTAAAGTTCTGTTTGTAATTTTACTTGATTCCTGTAAATTGTCAGAGTTTTTAGGATAGCACTTAAGTTTATTATTATTATTATCGTTATTAAAAAGTATCTATGAGATGTGAATTGTCTGGTGCTACTCTGCTGTCATGAGGTGTAATGTTTTTAGTTTATTTATGAATAAAATCAGTTGCTTTAAAACTGTGTAGAAGTTATAAAATTCTTAAAGCTGGAAAATTACAATACAGATAATACTATTTGTAATACAGGAAAGAAAAGTGTTTAATTATTTAATCAGGTTACCTGCTCCATTAACTAGCCTGCAGTCTGCAGCTGTAGACACATGGTTGTTTTCATATTAACTGTACTCTTCAAAACACCATTACCTTAGTAACATCAATCAGCAGCTCCTCCCAAACAGATGGCTTTCCCTCTTCCATTTTTAAACCAAGAATTGAAGAGAGCCACACTCAACCAAAACAGGCAGGCGCCTCCTTCTGGAGATTCCTCTGGACTTTTAACTGTAGAAATAAAACTGTGTATCTTAAAACGTCCCACGGACAATTGACAAACTCAGTTTATTAGCATGTTTAAAGAATCTGTGTGGTTTGACTGTAGGTCAGACTATGTATCCTAGACTCAAGCATCAGATGCCATATAGAAAGGTGAACATATGTTTCTTTACTCATAGCTGCATTTCTTTCTGCAATATTGGAAAACAGGCAAAACTTAGTCTTTCCTGTTGTATTGCAAGAATGATTGTTGAATGTTTTTTCCTTTCATCCAGCCGTTATTCAGTCGTCTGGGCCGGTCTGACATGCAGCATGTGCGCAAATCAATATTTGTATGTGTTGCTAAGAGATGGCCACACTCTTGAAAATTACTTACTAATCAAAATACAAACAAAAGGAACATGTGCACACTCCAAAGGATCTGTTTTGGACTGATATTTGTGAATGAGGACATTACTAGAGTGTCATGCTTGAAAAATTAGTTTGAAATTACATGTTATCGTAGTGAAAAATTATGTACATTTGTATGGTTCTTCAATAAATAGCTACAACCATAATAATAATAAATGGTTAAAAAATCCTTTAAACTGCAACATTGTCCAGGGGTGAGGCTGCCTTCTGAAAAGTGTGGCGCTCTGGGTTTGTGTGAGCCCTGGCAGTTAGGGGTGTGACGTATACTGAAGCAGCGGTCTGCGGTGTTGTATGAAAGGTGTGTGTGAAAACAAACGGTTCACAATCTGTAACCACTGAGCTTCAGATGAAAGATGTGAGCATTCAGAGAGGCAGAGTGTGGTGCAGGGCATTAGGGTTGCTGCTGCAGCCTTCGGCTGTAAGGTTTGGCATATTGGGCATTGAGAGACCGTTTTCCACATGTGTTGGTAGTAGTACGTTGTTAATATATTTTCTATCTTCTCAAACTTCTGAATTCAACATAACATGTTTGTCCACACAACTAACACTCAGCTCAGTCTCTTTGTAAATCTGAGATCTCCTTTCTTCTGATGCTCAGCAAGTTCTCTTCACCATGGCCAGATGCCTAAATGCATTGAACTGCTGTTGTGTGATTGGCCTATTTGCAATTTGTGTTAAAAATCTCCAAGAAATCGGCAAAAAGGTGTATTTTCCTCAAAGTGGATTAGGATATCAGGGTCTATTTTGTGTTTTGATGCTGTTTTGGATTGAACACCAAACATACAGGAAGACACAGTGTTTGGGATTCAGTCCTGGCATTCTGCAGTCTCAACTGTAGGGCCACAATCAATTTATGGCTTAATTTACATCCCTCATTAAAAGTAATTACACTCTCATCTTCAAGATAAAGCCTCACATTTGAAATGTATGCATGAATATCTTGTGTTTACTGTAGTGCGTTACTCCACCAGCTGTGTGAAGCCGAGGCAGCTTTAAAGCAGCATTACTTTCATGTCAACAATTTATTAGAGCATCTTTTCACCGGTAAAGAAGACAATTATCTTTAATGTTGTAGTTATTAACCAACAGCAGTAATTGGCTTCGATACCTCAGCAGATGCTCAAAGCTCCGCAATCAAATAAAACCTTGTTTTTGATGTTGAGCTCTTCCGTTTTTGTCTTGTTACTCCACTTTTAGTTGACTCCGCCCTCAGTGCTGCTGAGCCAGATGTTTGGGGAATACATGGCAATGGGAAGAATTTGTCTACACACAACTGGATTTAGATATTACCATGTCCCGGCTACAACCAAGAGTATTAAAAAGATCCACTTTTTAATACCAGGGACTGGATCTGGACAACCTGTTGCACCTTAGTGTCCTGAAAGACTTAAAGGGCAATGAAATAAAGTGTTGGTTTCAAAATTTCAACATTAAAAATATCTGATATTCATCTCACCACTATTGAGCAAAGTGAACACATTCACTTTGCATTCACAGTGCTGCATTTTTTTTAAAGAAAATTAACAGTAACTCATCAGAAGAGCCGCTGTAAATCTCAGAGGTCCATTACTTATGAACGCTGATGTTTGTGATATATTATTTATTCAGCAAACACATTTAAAATGCAGAGCTGTTTGCAGAATTTCTCTGCAAGCTGTTGATAAGTATAAAGACATGCTTTGGGAAAAAACGCCTTTCATCATGAAATGTGCTTTTTGTTGTTGATTTTCCTTTCCCCTGATGTATTAGGAGAAAAAAAAAACTAAAAAAGTGCAAGAAATGAATTTATACATCACACTGATGGACACTGTTTTTGTCCTCAAATGGTGACAAACCTGTAGAGGGTTTAGATTTTGGTAAAAATGAATCTTGCCTTAACGGCCCTATGTTCTATTCTGACATGAAATTGTATGTTTTAGTTTGTTTTTTCAACCTTATTCCTGGCTATAGATTAACTGCAGTAGAGAACATTACAGTGAAGCTCTTTGCTTTGATAGCAAATTGAATGCAGTTTCAATAATCACTCATGGACATGTCTGAACCCCAGAGCTGTCCTGTCAGGATTACATGTTGCACTGTTCACCAGGGGCAGCAGTGAGTTAAACATGCACTCCAAGTGAAACAGTTCCCGTCATTCCTGGATTATCTCCCATCAGCTGCAAACAGACGAGGAATCAAAACGAAGGTCTTCACTGAAATTCTGCAGTTCTGCTGTGGGCAAAAAAAAGAGATAAATTATGATCAATAATAATTCATCAGTGTATACTTTCCTTCCCTGCCTGCTTTCTCAATACAAATAAAAATATTGGAGACAACGGAGTATTAGAGAAGTACAAAGAAATGATGGGGGAAAAAAATATAAATAAAATCACAAAAATAGGTATGAAATTATGAGAATTAAGTGATCTTACTTGAATAAGATCATACAGAAATAAAATCGTAAAAAATATGAAAATAGTCAGATTGTTATGATAATAAAGTCATAATACAACGGAAATAAAGTTACATTACAAGAATGA
The DNA here is from genome assembly GCF_001443285.1 of Poecilia latipinna. Classification (NCBI taxonomy): domain Eukaryota; kingdom Metazoa; phylum Chordata; class Actinopteri; order Cyprinodontiformes; family Poeciliidae; genus Poecilia; species Poecilia latipinna. The sequence goes on from NW_015113795.1 coordinate 167,765, forward strand.
AGTTGAAATAATGCGAGAATAAAGTCGTAATAATATGAGAGTTGTCAGATAAGGTTGTAGTATTATGATTTTATTGTCATACTTTGTTGACATACTTTGTTGTTTACTTTGTTGCAAAACTATAACTTTATTCTTGTACGGCTTTATTTTCATAATACTATTCTCATAATAATATGACTTTATTGTCAAAGAACTTTATTCTCGTAATTTTATTTTTCTGCTGTGGGTCTGATACTGTCATAGTTAGAAAACAGGTAAATATTGAAATAAGTATTTTTATTTGGTGCAATTTTTTTAGATAATTGAGAATTATGTATTATAACTGATATCCCCAAATGATCAGTTAGAAACTGCTTGTTTACATGATAATGCTGAAAAACCATTTGATGGAATCATGGGGTTTATAGAGGTAAATGTTGTTAAAATGTTATTGCTGTTTTTCTAATTATAATCAACAAAACTTAAACAAAAACCTTAAAGCTACTTTATGTCCTTCACATATACTGATAGCTAATCCTGTATGACAGCAAAAATATTGTTTCACATTGATTAGCAAAATTTCTTCTTGTGAAGAAAAAATAATGAAACACCAAGTAACGCTTCAAATTGCTCCTCATGCAAATCAATAGTCATTACACAGTATTTCAGTCTGCTGTTGTGTCTATTGTCAGATCATGTCTCTGTCAATTTTGTTCAATTGTACTGAAAACACCTGATGAGAATTAGTTATCAGCACAGAAAACAAGTTTTTATTTGCATTTACAGAGAAACTTCATGAAAGACTTTATTATTCCAGCTTCTCAGTTCCACAGGCAAAGATGATGCAGGAAAACAAAGAAATGTCAATTGTTTATGTCTAGGAGTTTATTTCTATGTTTTCGGACTTAAAAGGATAGGGATGTAAATGAGATGCCATCATACATTCAGACAAGATGATCCATGGTTTAGGTAATGATGATATTTAAGCAGAGAATACCCTGTTTTTGTTTACTTTAATATAAAAAAAAGTTTCTCCAAACTCCAAACTGTGATTTAATGACATTTGCAATCAGTGTCTATCATTGATTAGTCCAAATATTGAACTTTCTATCCTTGTCTACTTCTAAAGTGTTTATTCTGGACAATTAAGGTTTAAAGTAAGACTGCTGTGGCAGCTAAGTTTAATTAAACTGTACAATACAGAATTGCAATTTTAGAATTACTTTTCTACACTTTTTAAGTTTAGTTACACATTTAATTTATGATTTGAGATGAACACAATTTTAAAGAACACATGTTCAATTACACTTAAAGCTACAGTATGTAACTTACAAAAATTTGTAAAATACATTTTTACAAATTAAATTTTAACATTTCTTTAACATTTCTCAGCCATGCTAAGAAAATAAATAGAATTATGAGAATAAAGTTATAGTACTGCAAAGTTAGTTTTATTCTCATAATATTGACATTATTCTTGTACAACTTTTTTATTTTTATTTTCTATTTATAACATTTTGAATGACACACAACAACATTATGGGTTTGGGGGATGTACAACTTTATTCTTGTAATAGTATGGCTTCATTTTCATTATTATGACTTTATTCTCATATCATTTTGAGTTTATTCCCATTAGACTTTATTCTCTAAATTTTATGACTATTGTCATAATTTTAAGTTACTTTTTCTTACAATGCCCTTAATATATTGCAAAATAAAATTTTCTGTTCATAATCCTCCTGTTCTCGGTTTGCGGCTGTTTTTGACACTCAGGGCAATCCAGCGTGGCGGTGCCAGCCTGGCAGTGCCGGCCTGGGGGGGCAGTCCTGGGGGGCCAGGCGTGGCGGGGCAGGCGTGGGGGGGCAGGCCTGGCGGGGCTCGTTGTAGCCGCTGAGATACGAAACACAAGTCAGAGGATGGAGAACGGACCGTCTTCTCCTGAATCCCATTCAGCAGCAGCAGAGCCAGTGGAGGATACAGTCACATTGTAATTACCTCTAATTACCTCGTCTAAAGAATGACACATATCACACATCCGCGTGCACACAGACACTCACACTCCACAACATGTAATCATGCAGCAAACACCATAATAGTTTTTTTTGGTATGAAAATCCCATAATGATAGAGAATTCTAACAATTATTTTTATTTTCCCTCCCTGTGTTCTCCTCTCACTCCCCTCCCAGCTGCTCCCCCGTTTAGTCCCCCTAGATCCTTTTGTAGCATGTTTTGAAAAATGTGATTTCTTATTGAGGTGGGTACAAAGCAAAATGATTGTCTCAGTAGTGATGGAGGTGTCTCAGAATATGAGTATGTAAAATAAGACCAAACAAGAGACCTTTGTATGTCTGCAATCTTCTCTTTGTGCAGATTCTCTATTCTTATTCTTATCAGCTGCGCAAACATGTTCAGGTGAAAAGGGGAAAACCAGGGAAGACTGAAGCACACGCTGCGCATATGCTCATGTTTACGCAAATTATCACACACTTGGATAATTCATATTTATAAATGCTCGTACTTCCATATGTGCGTCGCTTTTTGAACATCAAACTCCTATTCAGTGTTTTGTTTACAATGAAGATTGTATGTAATTATGTTGAAATTTTATTTCTATTAGAGTCAGAAACCCATTTAAAAGCAAAAAGAACAAAAATGACTTCCCACCCAACACACATCTAAAAGCAAAGACTGAAAAACACGCACAGGCTAGACTAGGAAGACATATTCATTAGACATTGACACTCACTCACACTCACACACGCACACGCACACACACACACCCACACACACACACACACGCACACACCTTTTAAACTAAAATCTAACCAGACTTTTGAAGAAGATCTTAACCTCAGGCTGTTGCCTTGGTAACCTTTTCTTTAGGAATACAAATTCCCACAGAGAACCCAGGACTAAAAATGAAAAAGAAAAAGAAGCTCTAAAGCTGAATTAAAATAAAAGTAGTATAGAAATCTTACTTTTTCAATTCTTCAGTTCCATCTAAATTACTTCTGTAATAGAGATCTGTAATTATAGCGCGGTTTGTTGAGTGACTTCGCCGCCATTTTGAGTTCTTTAACAAACTGACCAAACTTCATTGAACCTCTTTCAGACACTAAAGACTAAGGTGGTTATGGTAATAATATGAATAATTACAATAATATTTGTACAGTGTTTTATTTATTTTATTTCATACTGGAGAACAGGTTTGCTACATGCTAAGTAGTTAGCATAAACCAGCTGTGTTCAACATTCACACTTTCACAAAAGAAAATTGGCCTTGAAATCAATGTTAACATGAATTTAATTTGGAAAATAAACATTTACTTTGGAACTAAATATTTATTTAACAAACTATATGTTTAATTTGGAGCTAAACATTTAGACAAAAAATATTTTGGAACTAAATGACATTTAGAAATGTACAAACACCATGGTGAAAATATGACTGACTTTTAACTGGCTAAATAAACTCTGTGGTATTTTTTTTCCTGTGTAACTTTATAAATGGCGCCCTATCCAACAGTTTTTTTTTTGTTTGTTTTTTTTTAAGTTTCTCTTCCTCTGGCCTCAAAAATGCATCTCTTTCCATGTTTCTTTCTTCTCTTGGTTTGTTAGAAGTCTGACATCTCCTTATCCTTCACATATTTACCCAATGTCACAGGCGTAAGTATCCCTCCATGTGTTCATGCAGAGCCATTCTGTCAATGAGCAGAAATCCAAACACTAATCCCAAGAGCACTTTCAAGGGTCTAAGTGTTTTGTGCCATTGTGGCGGTTTGTCTGCACAGACCTTGTGATGCCTCTGTCTGTTTGTATGAGTGATTTCAGTGAACCATCCCAGCAGATGTTGCACATACCTCACCACACCCTAAAACCTTAGCTTGACATGTTTGATAGTTTGTGAGGTTTTTTTTCTGTACCAAGAAATAGAAATTCAAAAGAGCTTTCAATTATGTGACAGAATGAAGAAAACTTCAATAAGCCTGCCATAAGAAGCACAGCTGTTAAACAAAATCAGAAGCTTTCCACCTTCGCTTTCATCTGTTACGTTAAATATATTCTTCAATAAATTGTTTCAAGGGTTGTAGCCTCTGTACATGGTGCAGGTTCTCTACCAACTGATCCACCCAGACACCTACATGTATTTTGTAATAGTTTTGTCACATTTTGACCTTCTTAGAAGCACTCCTCCATAATACCGTAAAGTATTCATTATTAAATATGATCTAATGACCTATGATTATGCTGAAAGTTGTAGAATGAATATATTTGCTGGTCAATATACTTTACAGGCAACACAGACCTCAAACATCAGCATTTATGTAAATGTTTCACAAAAAAACAGCTTAAATAGTTTTTCTGCCCCCCTCACCAGATATCACAGCCCCACACCAAGAATAGGTAAAGGTTGTTTACCTCTGGTTTAGAGATACAGACAGAATGGTAATCACAAAAACTAAGGCATCGGTTCCAAAAATGTGTTCATACATAAACTGTTCACAAAGATTACAGTCAGGTCAGTCCCTTGTTTAGCTCTTTTTTTTGTATGGAATATCAATTATTTTCCTCTTTGAAACCCATTTATATACCATGAAAACTGCAGACTTAGTTTTTACACCGACATCCTTCAGGTGTCACAAAAACTATTTTCAACAGTTAGACTGAATATTTTCTCTCTACCAGAGCTTGAGATACTGTAGCTGTTCTGGTCATGGTGACAAATCTGCTAAGTATTCACAGAACTTGACTTATAATTTATAAATTATATTATAAAATGTAAGTTAAACGATAAAATTTAGGAATCCCTGGGCTGGATAATGAATCTTAAGCAATGACTGTCAAGCTAAATGTATGATCACAACTGGAGGTTTGGTGATTTATCATTTGCAGAACCTGACCTGACACTCAAAGCTTTAGCACTTCCCTAACCGCATTAGTTCCTGTTTTCCACTTCCTGTTCACCATCGCTTTCCTTTCGTCTCCTCTCCTCTTCAGTCTTCCCAAAATGAGATGAAGCGATGGACTCTTCCATTACAAGATTGCTATCAAGGGAGTGGCTAATGAGAACAGATAAGGCTCCATCAGTTAGCCAAACCATTATCATTTCTTATTGTGACAAAATCTCATTTGACTGTGTTTTAATTAAACTCCGCTGGCTTAGAGAAAAAGGCCGCCTCACATTCAGCTGGGCTGAACCCGGGGCAGCGCGGCGTTTCATTTGGCTTAGGTAACTTTTAATCATTCTGCCAGTGCAGCACAAACCTCAACCTCCACTGTGATATGTAGGCAGCTTATTAGAGTCCACTCTTTTTCTTGCCGCCCTGACTTGATCTTTTTTAAAGAAAACGTGGGAAAAAAGCTCATCCGTTTCAAGGCCTGCTGCACCATGTGGTATGAAGAGAAAAAGTAAGAGTGAATAAAAATGTGTGGAAGATGGAGAAAGAGAAATAAAGAGTGGTTCAGTGGAGCATACAAGTAAAAGTAGCTTTAATCATCTCTCCCCCTTTCCAAACCCATTCACACTCACACTTAAGTTTTATAACAAACACTCCCACCTCCGCTGTTCTGGAACTGTCAGGCTGCAAAGAAAGTCCTTGGAAGACAATAAGAACTTCTGGTAAGAAAAAAAAAATGAACATTGATTTTATGATAAAAAATTAAAAGAGAAAGGACTGAAAAATAAGAAAGGGTAAGTACTGAGATAAAATTCAAGAAATAGCAGAGATTGCAAAACTTGAGGATGCGAGGACATGGAAGCTCACCCCCTGTCTCCAGAGCGGTCCGGGTGTGCTGGCACCGTGGTTGGGATATACAGTACACAGCACAGGGAGGGACAGTGAATCTCCCTCAATGACACCAAAGCTGGAGATCTTTGATTGAGGATGAAGCAGCTCACATCACACAACCTCCTGCTGGTAGAAATCAAGAGCTGCACAAAGTGAGAAAAACAGCTTTGATCTGGCCGCCCTTCCCCACATCCTTCTCCCTCTTCTCTTTCATGACTCTTCATCCTTCTGCCTCGCTCATGCTCTCTTTATCTTCAACCTTTTCTTGCTAAAAAAAACTTTGTGCAACTCTGATTCACATGTATGTTGTCAATGTTCGAGAAAAATTTATTTGTCTAAATCTGTTGTCACTGCAACAAATGCTTGCATGTCTGAAAACACTTTTTGTTTGGGAACAAATATGACTAAATGGAGAATGTTTGGGAAACTTTAAGTATTTGGCAAATGTTTGGTTAAAGGACCTCATGAAAATTGTATAACCAAATGAAACTGCTAGCAGTTTGTGATAATAGGGAAATATTTACAGTCCTTGTGTTCTGATGATTGACACCTTAATGTTGGGACAAGGCTCAGGCGGAGGAGTTTAAGGCCCAAAACACCCTGGATCTGTTTTGGCATCCTATACAATAGAAAATTAGGTGGGATGATGTACGCAGCAATTAGAACATGTTAAAGTCAACGGGGCCTCCCAGACTGCTAGTGATTCCCTGTGACTACTTCTCCGAATGTTTGACCAAGTTGTCTATCTTGTTTGGAGTTTCACAGCAAACTGACAGGAATGTCTTGATTGAGACAGGAAGTGAGACATGGTGGCCAAGTAAAACACATCTGCTTTGGGGAATTACAACAAAAATTAAAGACGCTGTCCGGGTTTCCGGTACATAGTCTTGTGAGTCTGGTGGTCCAAACAGGGAATGTTGTGTCAGATCCTGTGTTATGTAGAAATCTGTTTGGGTTGTGAAAAATTGGACTCCAACGGTGTGGTTTGGGCCTCAGCCTTTGCAGGATAGACAGAAAGGTAAAGACCCTTTGCAGTAATACGGGACTTGGTGTAGTTTTATGTGGCCCTGTGTTAGGGTGAATCCAACTGGTCTTCAGGGTGTGCCAAGTGAAAATATGGGGATTCAGTGGGATTATGAATTACCTAACAGTGGCTGAAAACTCAAAGAGGTAGCCATGATATTAGGAACTACTATGTAAATCAGTGTGGGAGATTTTATATGGCTCTGAACCTAAGAAGGCTTTTGAAAACCCACAATATACAAACAGAGCTGAAGACTAGGAGCTTGGCTATCTTGTTGTGTTGCCTACCTGCATTTTGTTTCAATGGCTTTGGAAGATATTATGCTATAAGAAGAAAAACATTCCTGAACTGCTTTTCACAATAGCATTCAGTTTGTTTGGCCAATAAACTACCCCAGTTTTCTATGACTGGACAGGGGTGCCCAAGTCCAGTCCTCAATATTCCCACAACTTTAAAACGCCTCCCTTCTCAAACACATCTGAAGCAAATGGCTTATAAGCATTTTCTACCCCCTCACAGGACTGGTAAAGAGACATTCATTTGATTCAGATGTAGAATCAGGAATGCATCTAAAAGTCCCAGGTTAGAAGATCTGGGACACGCCTGGTTTATAGAGTCCTGATTAACATACTGGTACTTACCAATTATAGACACTCTTAGGCAAATGATGAGTTGATCATTTAATTTGTTTAAAAAAAAGACAATATTGTCATGACCAATTGCATTCTCTATAGACACAGCAGAACACTGTGGAACTCCCCATTGATCTAAGTACAAACAAACTATTCAAAGGGGTATGTGACTTAATGTTTAGCAAAAACTCCTTAATTTTCTCCTCTGATTTTGACCCTTCACTTCTCTCTAAGTCCCTTCAACAAGGGACGTCTAGACACAAAAAGACTTAGGCCCAAAACACTGCTTCTTTCTGACTTTTCATTGTGAGATTTTAACAATGTCCAAAAGATTGAGATCCCAGATGCAAGAAGCTAACAGTGAGAAGCTTATTCATCCAGACGAATGAGCTGGAGCCACTGCTCCACCTTAACAAACAAGACGTTTATTTAACATTAGATTACTTTTTGTTGCCATAGGCACTTAAAATCACTTAAAATAATGCATGTTTTACCATGGTCCTCCAACAACAAGACAATTTCTTGTCCCTATGCCCCTGAGAAATGCAAGAAAGTGCCTGAGAGAATACTGAAACTATGTCCTCATTTTAAATCGGACATAGCATTGTTGTAGCTGTTGTAGCTGTACAGTCAAGGACTGCCAATATCTGACAGTCAATGGACTGACATCACAGATTACCCACATCACTGATCTGTAATGCCACAAATTGAGCTCTGTGATTTTGACATAACACAACAAGCCGTAATTGATAATTCAGCTGATATTTCCTGAAACTCAATGTTTTTAGGAAGCTGGAAATGTTAGGAGTTCAAACTGAACTTAAGTGTGCGCTCAAAGGGCTGTTGGCTCTCGTTGGAAAGATCAAAGGTGTTAAATAACTCATTCTGCTACTGCTGTCAATGGGTTTATTAGCCCGGTGCCACTGAGATGTCTCCTTCATTAGCCTCGGTAAAATGTCAATCACTGTGTGTGAGTGTGAATCAGCATCCCTACTAAGCAGTCACATATGAAGCCTCTGAAGCCCAGGGACTGATCATTCGCAGAGCATCAGACATCAGCTGGGCATTAATGATGGAGAAGAAGAGGAGGGGCCCTTAAAGCATGAATTACTGAGTGGGTATGAAAGTGTGGTTGTTTTTATTTGCTTGCACCACAGAAGCAGACTGAGGGATAGCAGGAGTGGCTGTCAGTATGTTTGTGTTGATTACTGTTTGCATCACGTTTTGCTACACATTTTAGCTTTAATAATCCAATTCAATAATTTTTAAATTATAGTGTTTTTAGCATTTGCATAATGCATACATATCATATGCTTTACATACTTGAGAGCTTTATTTGTTTTATACTCAGTTTTGGCACTTCCGAATAGCACAAAAACTTCATTTTTCTTTTTTCAAAATTGGCATTTCCATTAGGCAAATTTATTTTCACAATTCCAAATTGCACAATTATATGATCAATGGAAAAACCTGTTGATGTTACCGGCTGAGACAGAGTGCACATTTAGAGATGACTGTCTACATTAGTCCAGCAACATGCAAGACTGATTTCTAGCAAACACGTACATGGAACTAGCCTGGCCATCGTCTTCCTGGGCAATTCTGCTTGAAAACCTATCTCACTTCCAGCACAGACTTCCTCCCCTTGACTTGAATTCTCTCAGGTAGATTTATGATCGGCCCAATCAGCAAACAGAAAGATATGTTGTGAACAGTAACGTTGAATTTGTGCGCTGTTTTAGAATTGTAGATTGCCTATAGTTTTAGTAATGGCAGTGAAGGAAGTGAACAGAGCTGTTCAGTCCGTGCTGGTCATGCTCACAAATAGTGAATTAACATGAACAGTTGTTAAGCTTGGCACTAATATCTGCAATGGAGGACAGTTGTTTACAGCACAGGTGATTTCCAGTAAACTTCAGAATGTTAAACTGGTACATTCCATATGTCATGGATAAAATTTAAAACCTTAATAGTGCCCACGCTTACAGGAAGGAGTTGTTTCTCAGGGCCCGGTTTTTACCAGGCCAATGGAACTTGTCTCAGAAAAAAATCTCAGACAACTATATTGAGAAACCAAGACAATAAAACAAAGAACATAATAAAGAATATATGGAGAAAGACAAAAATAAATACAAAGGACAAGGCCTAAAAGTGAGTGATCATTAGACCTAAGGGATCAAAAGGGCGCATAAGGCTGCTGGAGGAGCCAGGAGCCTGTCCATTTGGCACCTTATAGGTCATCAACAAAACTTTATAATCAATTTTAAAGTAACCAGGGAGGCAGTGAAGGGCAGAAAAATATGTCTAGACCTTTTAGTTAGCATACAAGGCAGGCCTCATCAACACTAACATATAAAAGTCACCAGTGGTGGGAAGTAACGAAGTACAAGTACTTCGTTACTGTACTTAAGTACAATTTTCGTGTATCTGTACTT
>NW_015113795.1:183918-199262 GCF_001443285.1 Poecilia latipinna
AGCAGCACACCATCCCCACTATAAACAGTGTTGGTGCTGCACTGCTTCCCTCTCCTGAGATGCCGGATGGTGGACCAGAATTGCCTCAAAGCCATGTGGAAGTCTTACTCCATGGCCTCTCCAAACTCCTCCCACGCCCGAGTTTTTGCCTCAGCGACCACCCAAGCCGCATCTTGCTTCGCCCGCTGGTACCCATCAACTGCTTCTGGAGTCCCACAGGCCAAAAAGACCTGATAGGACTCCTTCTTCAGGCTCACCGAAGGTGTCCACCAACGGGTTTGAGGGTTGCCACCGCAACAGGCACCAACAACCTTGCGGCCGCAGCTCCGATAAGCCGCCTCGGCAATGGAGGCACGGAACATGGCCCATTCAGACTCAATGTCCTCCACCTCCCCCGGAACGTGTTCGAAGTTCTGCCGGAGATGGGAGTTGAAGCTCCGTCTCACAGGGGACTCCGCCAGACGTTCCCAGCAGACCCTCACTACACGTTTGGGGCTGCCAGGTCTGACCGGCTTCCTACCCCACCACCGGAGCCAACTCACCACCAGGTAGTGGTCAGTGGACAGCTCCGCACCTCTCTTCACCCGAGTGTCCAAGACATACGGCCGTAGATCCGATGAAACAATGACAAAATTGATCATCGAACTGCGGCCTAGGGTGTCCTGGTGCCAAGTGCACATATGGACACCCTTATGCCTGAACATGGTGTTTGTGATGGACAATCCGTGACGAGCACAGAAGTCCAACAACAGAACACCACTCGAGTTCAGATTGTGGGGGGCCATTCCTCCCAACTACTCCCCTCCAGGTCTCACTGTCATTGCCCATGTGAGCGTTGAAGTCCCCCAGCAGAACAAGGGAGTCCCCAGGAGGAGCACTCTCCAGTACCCCTCTAAGGACTCCAAGAAGGGTGGGTAATCTGAACTGCTGTTCGGCCCGTAATCTCAGACAACAGTCAGAACCCGTCCCCCCACCCGTAGGCGGAGCCCTCTCGTTCACCGGGGTAAACCCCAACGTACAGGCGCCAATATGGGGGGCAACAAGTATGCCTACTCCTGCCCAGCGCCTCTCACCGTGGGCAACTCCAGAGTGGAAGTACGTCCAGCCCCTCTCAAGGAGACTGGTTCCAGAACCAGATCCATGTGTAGAGGTGAGGCCGACTATTTCTAGCTGGAACCTCTCAGCCTCGCACACTAGCTCCGGTTCCTTCCCCATCGGAGAGGTGACGTTCCACGTCCCAAGAGCCAGCTTCTGCAGCTGAGGATCAGACCGCCAGGGTCCCCTCTCTCGGCTGCCGCCCATAACACAGTGCACCCGACCCCTTTGGCCCCTCCGACAGGTGGTGAGGCATTGGAATGGGGACCCACGCCTCCTCTTCAGGCTGAGCCCGGCCGGGCTCCGTGGGTAAAAGCCCGGCCACCAGGAGCTTGCCATCGTGCCCCACCTCCATGCCTGGCTCCAGAGTGGGGCCCCAGTGACCCGCGTCCGGGCGAGAGAAAACAAAGTCCAAAGATATTTTTCTTCATAAGGGGTCTTCAGGCTGCGCTTTGTCTGGTTCCTCACCTAGGATCTGTCTGACCTGGGTGACCCTATCAGGGGCATAAAGCCCCAGACAGCATAGCTCCTAGGATTATTGGGACACTCAAACCCCTCCACCACGATAAGGTGGCAGCCCGAGGAGAGGTCATCTGAAATAGTCTGTCATATAATTTCCCTTTAGATAAATGTCTCATTTTATAAAAGGGCTGCTGGACAAATCTATTTGAAAAAAACAAGCCTCTTTTATAAGGTGGATAAAAGAGGATACGACAGCTACATTTTATTTCATGTTCAATAGATTTACTATAAATAGTGGTAGGTGTGAAGACAAGACAATACTGAAATTGAATCAGATTTCTTAAGCTAAGAAGTACTTTGCACCCCAACCTATTCACAAATTTACATCTTTGTTGATTTTTCTGTGAAAGTAACCAGATGATCACAGATGTGGCTATTCCAATAATTATTTTAAAAATAAAATATATATGTTGTCGTTATTGCATGCTTTATTCATTTTTCTTACATTTTCCACTAAACAGATGTGAATTTCGTTTTTTAGGAACATTTGCAAAATAAACAGAAAGTACTGTCAGTATCCAGATAAAAATTATCAGTCTTATACCTTTACATCTCAAAAACTTGGACATTCAAGGCTGCTGCTGGGATGAATTTTAGTTGTAGTAGATCATAAATCATAAATAGCAAATTATTTTTGAACCACTTTACAAAACAAATTTTTGTAGCAAATATTTTTAAATCAAATATTTTTAAATCAAATGCTGATTTTAAATCAAATTTTAAATAAAATAAACAATTTGTTTATTAGGATTCTGTAGTATCACAATAGTCAGATTAATTGTTGGAAATCACTGAAAACATAGCATTGATAAGAGGAGCGTTTCTGACAGGCTCAGTAGGTGGGTGGGTTGTCGCTATTAACTCATCCAGGAGGAGAGAATGTCAGTGACTCCATGCAATCTGCTGGGTTTTATCACGATAACTTTTTAAACAATATTAATAATAAACTGAACTTGACTGCATTGTTAGGTAATCTGAATCAACTTGGATTCTGCCTATAAGATTAGATTTACTTTTTAATGTACATAAACTGAATGGAACTGAATTTCTTTTTCAAACAAATACTGTAGGTGGAGTTAATAGTGATTACATTAAAACCAACAGACTTTAAAGAAGAGCAACAAAGTAAACAGATACCTTTCAACTCTAAACCATTAATAAACAATCTCATTGTGAGTCAAACAGTTAAGCATAGAAGCTAAATATATAAAAAAAGATTTAATTGGAAAACATTCAAGTCCTTTCAGAAAAATCAATGTAGTACTGACATCTCTTTGTTTACACATTTAAGGAAAATGCCGAAATTCATAAATACATTTATTGTATTCCTAATCTAAGACAAAGGCTAAGAAAAAAAATCATTTCAAGAATATTCATAATATTCCTAGAAACAAAGATCTACAAGAATAAGATCATATTTCGAAAATACAATTGGTGTTATGGAAGTAGTCATATGGCAAAAAATCAAAATAATACAAGAAAAACTTACATTACCAGAATAAGCATACAACTAAAACTAAGTCATTTATGAAGAGAATGTGTCATGGAATTGTGTTTGTTTAGTGGAGGATGGAGGCACGGTGAACCCAGGTTGAGGTGGAAAAAATGATGGTTTTAGTGAAATCTAAAAAGACTACAAGGTCCAGGCAGCACAGGTGAGTAAGGAGAAGGAGCTCTGACACTGGTAGCAACTGGTAATCACAGAACACGAATAGAACAAGGCAGAAAGGAACTAACGAAGACCAGCATCTGACAGGGAAAAAGACACAGGTGGGATTAAATACACAGGGACAATCAGGGAACACGAGACACAGCTGCGAACAATGAAGGGCAGACCAGACAGGAACTAAATACAACTAAACACACAGAAAACCAAACCCTCACAGTATGAAGTAATTTTATGAGAATGCCTCACAAATATGATTAAAAAAATAAAATATAGAATGATATCAGTTTTACAAAGAAGTAAATACTCATGTTTTCCAGGCACATAGTGCCATTTTATATCATAACCAAGTAACTATGTAAACTTCAGTTGTTTTAAAAATGCTTTATATCGAATCGAATATGACTTAAAATAAATTTTATTTCATAATTTATCGCCTTGAAATTGGGCCTCTGTCTCTTTAAAAACTCCTGCTCTTTCTGAAACTCCGCCTTCAGGACGTCATCACAACATGGCTCCTCTATTAACACTCTAACAACGTGTTTAACCAGCGTTTCACTGAGAAGTATCTCCTATGATGAGCTCAGCTGATTCTCAGTTCCACCAGGTTTTTGCTAATTGCTGCAGGCTAGTCTGAAGGAGCTGAGTGGGGGAGTTCTGAGGGAGAGTTGCTGTATGAGGCGGACATATGGAAGCTTGGAAACTGCATCTCCGAGGAAGAGCTCGGAGTGAGATCCACCCTGGTGTTTAGCGCAGCTGAATGGTTGCCCAGGTGATTAAATGATTTCTCAAACATGCAAGAAAGAATCAAGGCAACACTTCAGCAATACTCCATAAACTTGTTGAGCTGATCACATCAGATCTTTATAATTTATCAAAGCTTTGTTATCATTAAAACAGCTTTTTTCCTCATAATTTTATCACTTTATTCTAATTTCAAAATAAAATCTCAGTCTGGCCCTAATCCTCCACTGTATGATACTCCATCATAATTATCAGCCTCAACGAGCTAAATGTAACAGTAAAGAGGTGTCTGTTTTAAAAGCATGGTTTTAGTATGACGGTTCTATGCCATGGTAAAAAAAAAAAAAAAAAACGTTCTAGAAAACAGAAGGATAAGAAGCCATCCTCTGACATCTTTAATGTCACAGAACCAGATCGCCATTTTAACGTCTCACCTCCGAGAATGCAAACCGGTTAGCCGAGTTTTGTCATATTTTGAAGTAAATCCTGAACATTTCCAGGAGAACTGATTAAAGTGATGTCTGTCCTGGCAGTTGATGTTAAACATTCTGATCAAGCTTAAAAAGGTTATCAGATATTGACCGTCCTGAGAGCTGACATTTCCCGCTCAAAGCCCAGCAGTGGGTCAACGTGTGAGAGAGCAGCGGCATATTTATCAGTCGTCTTGCGTACTCAAAGCGAGCCGGGACCACGTTTCAGTCGTTCATGCTACTTTCTTGTGTCATAACATTCATACTTTTCTGTTCTTTATGTTGTTTGCTTTGTCTTTGCTTCTGTTTTATTCCACATCATTTAACAAGGCACAATTTACAGAGCACAGGTTGAAGACCTTGATTTTGAAAAAGCTTTCCACAGGCAGATGTGCTCAAACTGTCCCTTTGCTGTTGCTAGGAAACAAGTCATAGAAGACATAATGTAATTAACTAATCTAAGGAGAAAATAGACAAACTTAGCATCTATTTCAGCTGCAGCGTGATACTTATTTTCTCACCTTGCGTATGTGTGCTGAAGTATCAGGCGCTGGAACAACTGCAGGAAACTTTTTTTTTTTTTTTTTTTGGACAATCGAAGTTGTTTTTGAACAAAGTGAAACGCGGCCCTTTTTTACCTCAGAGCCCCATCAAAGCATGGTCATTTTTTTGCCTCAGAGTGCAGGTGGTTCCTCAATAAAAGCGGAGCCACATAAGTGGATAAATGAGAGGTGCCAGGAGCACAAAAGCAGAATGCAAAGTGCTTCAAACTCATTCAAAACAACTACAAAACACTCCCCCCCTCTCCCGGTTCGCCCTAACGGTGATAGAAATGCATCATGTGTGATTATAGCCCAGAGGCACAACATGCCAAATCAAACCTAATTGTGGCAAAGAGGACATTCATGTCATAGCTCTAGCAGTATCGCAACCCTTGATTTCAGAAAATGCATGTCATCAAACCGCTTTTGGCTCTGCGAAAGTAAAAACGGCATGTTTAATTTAGTGAAAATGGTAAAAACGTTGAAATAATGGGCTGAGGGTGGTATCTATTTCTAAAGAGCTGGGTATCTGAGCATTTTCAGCCTCGGCAAAATGGAGTCATCCCTCTTTTTGATCCGAAGGAGATTTTGCTAAGAGCTGCTTGTTTTGTAAAGCAGCCTTTTTTCCATTCATTTATCAAGAAAAGCAGCAGAAGTTCGTAAAAGTTTTGAACATTTTACCCAGTGCTTGTAAGGCTTCACTGAGCTGAATGCAGGAAAATATATCTCACTACTATAATTATATACTGTATATCCATAAGGTGCTGCCAGGTATAATCTCTTCTCTTCCATTCAGTCTCATTGCTCCTGTAGCATCATTCACAGAGGGAAAGTTGCTTCATAAAAAAATGTTTCTAAGTCCCATTTTATTTTTCCTTCCAATTACAGAACAGTAAGCAGTTCCTAGCATGCTAACAAAGGTCGCTCTTACGTGATCATGTAAGAGCAAGCACACTCTTACATGATACAATGATACAAAGAGATACAATGATACAACTCATTGTATCTCTTTGTCTGCTTGTTGTACCAATACGTGTGTTTTGTGTCGGCTGGTGGGTCTGTGCCTTACCAGAGGCACCAAACTCCAAATCTCCATCCATTTTTCTGCATGTGTGATCCATGCTAGCTTGAAACTTCTATTTCCTGTTTATTGCAGCCATGTGTAGCATCAACATCTGACAAAATTATGCCATGCTTAACCTGGTTGATTCGCTCCAAACCGGTAGATGGAAATGCTCCTCATGTGCATTTTCCTTTTTGCGACATTTCAAAAGTTTCCTTAAAATTCGGATGACAGTTGGATGGAAACATAGCTTCTGAAATTAGACGGGAGTCTTTAGGCTTTGTAACTGTGCCTCTCCTTCCACGTCACTTTCCATTTATCTGTCACATAAACTCCAAATGAAAGACAATGAAGTGAATTCTTTCGGTTACAAATGGACAAAAAAAAAAAGGTATACTTACTTTTCCAAGAATAAATTTATAGTATGGCTTAGATATTTTTGTTTAAATAGTCAACACTACTGCTGATGTTCTGCTGTTAATTAAGGTTAGCCTAGTTACCTTTCACCTTTTTAGCTAAATTCACACACAATCCTCATGAATTACCTTCAGAACAGCTACAGCGAACATTGGTCATATTTTGTTCTTATTTTCAGTGACACCTACAACAATAATTACATCTTTGCCCAGAAAAGAGAGCAATTGGTCAGGTCCCCATGTCTATCTAATCTTTCACCTGACATTTTCCTGTCACCCCATAAAATGAGCAGAGCATGTGGCGCTATAGCTTTTCCAGACTGCGAGCCCTGACATTTTCCCGGTGTGCTCAAGCAGTTTTTAATACAAATCTGCCTATTCTGGCCTCAGGGGTGAGGTTTGATTCGGATTTGATGTGATCTCAACATCCCTTGACAGCGTGTGAACTCTACCTGAGATGGACCACAAAGAGTCGGAGAATGGACATGATTTGCTTTGCGCTCCCTTCTTTCTTTTTTTCTTCCTTCAGCTGAAAAAGAGTATCTGTAAAGGATAAGACACTGATTAGTGAAGGGTTGAGAGAGCATCGAAGGAGAGAAATGGCGCAGAGAAAGTGGCGACGATGGACTTCGAACAAGGAGGGACGAAAACAGAAAAACGACAGACGAGCGGGGATAAGTTTCGGCGTAGACAGAGATGAAAACTCAAGGATGAAGGCTTTCAAGAAGAGGAGCGTGGGCGGAGGTGGAGATCTGAGGCGGTGTATCAAAGTACGGGTGAAGTGCAGGAATGATTAAGAAAGGGAGGATGAATTGAAAGCAGCAATTAAGAGTGTAAGAGATGGAGGTGCATAAGACGAAGCAGCTGCGCTACTTGTCTGCTGTGTTAAAACACCACAGAAACTTGTACCTTTTAAAATGTACATTATAGTTCCTAACCGTTATTTAGCCTTTCTGTACATCTACAGGCTTCAGATGTTAGTCACCGTCCCCGGAAACGCTGAGTGCCTCACTTAGAGCGCTCTCGCTGTAGTCAGTTCAATCATCCTCTGGAGTACCAGGTCACCCGCATTGAAATAAAAAAAATAAAAAAAATCATTTCATCCGATTTAATATATCCACATTTTTTTCTTCCAATATGACTATACATACAAAAAGGTGTGAATTCCTGTGAGCGATGCCCCAACGTGACAAAGGCAAGTTTAACACTGTCATAATAAAGAGCCTTTCATACTGGTGGATGAAAATTCACTCTCAGGAATTGTTTTTGAACTTTTGTCAGAAATAAAAAAGGAACATTATTAATTTTTTTAATCTAACAGAAAGAATAGCAGCTTTTTAGATTTCAATGCTATGTTGCTGTGAATAGGTTGTGGGAAAAAACACCTGAATGACTGCAGGGTCACATCAAATATTATGGTTTTTCATCCATTAGCGCTGGAGTTAGAGGCATGCGACAACTAAACTCAAAACTAAACTTTGCTCAAACATTTGGAAACATTTTGTGTTTTAAAAAGTGAAGTGAGGTTGTTTCTTGCCCTCTGTTGGCCCGCACTTTGAAGATTGGGAGTTTTTCCACTGTACACTCGTAGCATTATCTTTAAAGCTGCTGAGCTGCAAACAATTCATATTGTGGACCCAAGGCTAACCTGGGTCAAATATTGAACAGTTCAGGCCTGGGTTGGTTTAACGCATCAGAATTGGATTATGGGTTGGAGCCAACATAACAGGTTAGGTTTTCTAAGAGACATTAAGGAACTATTGTCTAGTATTACAGAAGAATTGGTTAATAAGAAAAAGACATGTGGTGGGACTCAACTAAAATTTTAATCAAGTAAATTGCAGTCTGTAATTAATTAGTTGCAATTTAATTGTAAACTGCATATTGACAAAATAAGCAACATATTCTTGACAAAAGCCCTTCTACTGCTGAAGTATGAATAGATAGACATATAAGTTCTAGAGCAAAGATATTTATAGTTTTTCATGTTTTTCAGGTTATTCAACCATCAGATTGAGTCCTACTGTAGACATCCAGTTTTCAAGTGTTTCAGGAACCCCTGACCATTCATGTAGCTTCTTTGAAAGAAAGCTTCTTTTGAAATGTGAAATGTGGTGAAATGTGCTGACATTAGCGTTTGGGACGTCTGGGCTTGCTGATGTTTGTTTGTTGCTAATCTAATTCACCTTTTACATGTCTAAATGTCCTGGTTTGTGGAAGAAGTCAAAGGATTCCTCAGGTTACGGCTCAATGCAGAAACCAACTGGAACAACTGGCTGTTTATAAGTATGGTCGGGAATATCTGCTGGAGGAAGAGGAAAATACAGGCGTCAAGGAAAAGTGGCTTCATTCTATTTCCTTTAAACTTTAAAAATGTAAATGAGTATGGATTTGACAAAAAATTACCTACATAGCATGTTTGTTGCGCAATAAAGATCTTGTACTTATTTGACATTGCCAGTTTTTGGACATTTAGCAGAATTGTCCTTGTTTTAATTCTAGCCTTCTCTGTGATACCTTTGCTCTTTCTTTTTTCCATCTTTTTAAATGCCACTTATCGACTACACTGACACATCATAGTATGTCTTTATGAAAACAACAACAAAAAAACTAAACAAGCTGCCTGCCAGTGGAGGCAGACACGGTTCAGAGACAATGGCAGGCTATTTTAATAGAAAGTCAGATTTTCCTCAATTATATCAATTTGAGATAATCAGATGGAATCAATATTTTTGTTAAAATGGCCTGCCATACAGCAGGGCCATGACTGCATATACTGACCTAGAAAAAATGAGAATATTGGTCCTTTGTGGTTCAAACATCAGACCGGCCCACCGGGAAATGTCCCGGTAATTCCGATTAGCCAGTCTGGTTCTGACTGTATGGACAGGTAGATCTCTGCAGCTTCTTCACTTTTGCAAGGAGAAGGCAGAGAGCAAAAAAACATCGGCACACAATCATAAAATATATCTCTGATATGTGAAGCAGTACATAATCTGACAAATAATAAGGCTTTCCCTTAATTAAATAAACCACATTCCAATCGCCAAGGCAACTAATCCAATGTGACATCTTGGTAACACCTTGACCTCTTGTTTCTTTCTTCTTCGCTGCCTACCTGGCTGTGTCAAGCTGTCACTCATAAACCAATCACAAGCTAACATCTCCCTCCTCTGGTCTTCTGTCACCTTTGACCCTGTCCGTGAACTTGGGTCTCCTCCAATAAGGCTTGATGTCAGATCGACTCACTCATCTGTGGCTGCAGACAGAGCCGCCAATCATCTTGGATAATCAGAAATGGGCTGACCCTGAGGCAACCCGGCCTCGCAGACGGCTGACAGCATGAGAGGCACCCAAGTGGAACTTGCGGGGTATTTTCAGTCTCACTGCACACCTCTGCACCAAACTCACTCCCACACTCACAGCATTATAGGAGTGCAGACACTGCATCAGTAGAGCTAAAATGTTTTTGTTTTTTCCACACAAACACAAAAAAATAAACAAAATGGCAAACAACAGTTTTTGCTACATCAAAGTAGATCTAGTCCTAGTTCATCATCTATGCTTCTGAGTTTTTTATTCTATTTGCCAAAAGCAACCAGGGATGTTTTAATCATGTTCTTTAACAATTTAAAGTAGAACTGACCCATTTATTGGAAAGCAGTGAGTTTGTTTTGTTCTTCTGTCCTGCAGTGAAAAAGTTGCAACATCAGGATCGTCAGTCACTGTCTGCTATTACAGATGTGTGCAAATCCTTGTTGATATTCCACTAATGTCAGAAAAACACATTTTTGCAGTTGCAGTGTTTCTGTTAAATAAGAAATGAAATTAAAATGATGTGAATAAACTTATTTATGTGGTAAATCATTACAGATCAAGGCAGCAACAGATGTAAACGGTTATTTGAGATATATTCATAATTCATCCATGCTGTTAGAGTTCATCATCTATCAGCCATCAGAGGAGACGTTGGGGTCTTATTCAGTCATTACAGTGACAACCCCATAACTTGTTAGATGTTTGTGGAAATTGTAGTCAGCCATTTTACAGAAAAGCTATGAATTCAGCACTTCAGAATGACGCACAACTTTTTATGAACGGTGTGGGGCAGTGAGAGCTCTGGTGGAGCCAGCTGGACATTGTCCGAAAAAAAAAAATCGCCCACAAAAACAGCATCCTCCTACTACTTCCTGTCATCTTCTTTTCAGTTTTTGCCAGTAGCAACATCCATCTGTTGTTCACATGATTGGTGTGATGCAAAAACATGTTTCCATTGCAGTTTTGCAAAGTACATCAATTTTGATAGGGCAAAAAAAGCCACTACATCCTAGCACACGAATCAAAAGCAAATTTATTTTTGTAATTTCAATTTGCGCATTTCTGGTATCGTAACCACGAGGTGAAGGTGCTTTTAGGGGACAGTCACACACCAGGCAATGCTGACGACAGAGCTCATGTCACACAGGCTCTGAGGTTGAGCGTTACAGTTAAGCGTACTGTGAGGTGAAAAAAAATCCCTCGAAACCTTAGTGAAAAACCCCAACCTGTGGCACATCTATGGTCAGACATGTTATCTGATGAATATCAGGAATATGGTGGCAATTTTTCTCGAGCAGAAATAGAAAGTGTAACAGCATGATCCATCCAGCTTGATCTGTCTGAATCTCTATCAGCTGTCATTGATTCCAAGACTCAGACCCAGAACACATGTCAAAGAGGGTGAGCTAATAACCCAGAGCCAAATTCATTAAAAGGCCTTGAATACACACTAACAGTGGGAGATGTCTGACCTCAAACAGGGGTCAACAACTCTTCTGCAGTCAAAACTGTCAGTTCCTATCAATACCCGTCGTAGCATTAACGGTGCAGTAAGACTGCTGAAGCTAATGTCCAACCACAAACTCTAGAACAGGTTTTTCAGCTACCACTGAGATACAGTAGTTTAGCACAGCTGTACTCTCTGGTGTTGTCATATTACCTCAGGTTACGGCTCAATGCAGAAACCAACTGGAACAACTGGCTGTTTATAAGTATGGTCGGGAATATCTGCTGGAGGAAGAGGAAAATTCCTAGTGGGAATTAAAAGTGGGAATTAAGTGGGAATTAAGCGGTAATATGACAGCTGGAGCAAGATTTGGTTTGCAACTTGCCGTGTAACAGGCAGCAGGAAAAGCAAATATAAGGTAAGAAAAGGTTTGGCGAAAGGCTGCATTGTTAGCATTCAGCCTTCAGTGTCGTGTTGGGCAGATTTTTCAATCCTCCGCAAATTCATCTGCCGTGATCTGATGCTAAGAGAGATGGGGTGTAGAAGCTAGAATAAAAATTAGACCTAAAACTGAAGTGAGGCATTCAGACAGGGCAGAAGTATCAAAGGAAAATCAAACTCAGGAGGCTCTGGATGTCACTTTAGTTTCTTGTAGCTGAAAAGTCTCACTAGAAGCTTGAAGTAAATACTGTTGCTGTGGATGTTATGTCACAGATTTACAATAGCATTTCTTATTTATTTATTTTTTTACCTTTCATGGTGTTTTCTCATGTTTTTTTGCATCAGGGTTTATTTCCAATTTACACTTGAAAAGAAAAGATGAGAGAAAGAAAAACGTGACAGAGAGTAAGGACAGAGTGGATATCAAAAGCCTGCACACACTTTGAAAGGTCATTACCTACCAGGCTTTAAATGAAAGCCTGTCTTGTCACATTTATTTACTTTTACCTGATGATTTGTATACAACAGTTTACAGAGTTTGTTGTATGACTAAAACAGTATCATACTGTTTGTTTGTTTTTTTTTTGTTTTTTTTTTTACATTTTCTCTATTTCTTCTGTATTTAATCATACTATTTTCTTTTAAAACGTTAAAAATCGTTTCATGTGGACCTTTATGTCTGATGCTGCTGTTACACCTTAATTATATGATGTAAAACTAATTATTGCATAGTCTTTAACTGCAGTCACTGTTGTACTACTGTACCACAGAATGCTGAACATATGAAAGTATAAAATACAGAATGTTTCTGTGAAAATACATTTACATTTTAAATTTCATTTAACTTATTTTATACATACTTTTGCAATCATCTTTATACAGACGTTGAGCAGTCGAACTCACACGTTTGTTTCCCTCTTGATAGAAGATATTTATGTTGAAATCACAAAAGAGCAGTGACAGTTTTCTCATGATAATGAGATAGTTTCTTCCATTGTCACAAGAAGACATTAGTTGTTTTCTTGAGATAATGAGATGATTGTCTTTTCTTGGAAGCGCATGATCAATTCACTGGTGTTCTCAAAACCTTATCAAGAACGGATTTGAGCGAAAATGTCACACAGTGGAGAACCTGGGATTGATCAAAGCATCAGACTTTTTCTTGTGTTGAGGTCTAACACAGGAATCAGTACAGTCTTTTTGCCTTGGTACAAAAACAAAAAACAAAGCATAGTATTGTGGAGCTTATGTTTTGTTTGCTCAACCTTCCATTACCCTCAAAGCTCTCCTCAAAGCCCAGAAGACAGAGCATGAAGTCCTGTAGTTTGCCTTTCTTTTAATTCCCACTAGGGACAAATATTTTTTTTACCCTTTGAAAGAAGGTTTGATACCAAGTTATTTTTCTTGACAATTGTTTCTCAAAAGGAGTTTCTTACTGTCACACACAATAATATGTTGGCACAATAAAATGAATTCTGATTATTATGTATTAAAATTATATCTATCTATCTATCTATCTATCTATCTATCTATCTATCTATCTATCCTTCCTCTGCAGTGTCAAAAAGATGGAATCCGCCGCTGGTTTTGGGAATGTTGGAGATGTAAACATTATATTTTGTAGGCTAAAACATGGCCTACAAATCAGTAAAGAGAATTGTTAGAAATTGTTTCAAAGCTTCAGTTGAAAATAATACCTGAATTATTTATTCCACAGAAATAATAAATAACCCTTTCAGTTCAACTGAGAATCCACGTCGCCCATATTTTATGAACAAGTTAAGGATTCAAGACAAACTGGTTCATTATAACACACACTCAGAAACATTAGCGTAATTGGCATGATTGCTTCCCCACACACCCACAGCCTAAACCTTCAACACTCTTCTACAAGCGGTCCTATCGGACAAAATCTATGCCAGCTACACAGATAACGTCTTTGTCTGACTCACTTCCCTTTTCTGCCTATTGAAGTAATTTCATGCATATTCGCAAAGGCTAATTTTCTGGCACGTACCCTAAAGGACTCCGTGGTTTTAATGTCTGTTGGTCGTGGAGGGAAGCCTGAGTGCACCATTGCTGTTGGTGAGATTTCACAACAAGCAGCATACATGACAATGGTGATGAAGTTAGAACTCAGCGAGGTGGCTGGTTGACTGCTGGGTCTGAAAGGTTTCAGGAGTGAAATGAAACTATGTACAAGTCTGGGTAACACTTTATTTGAAGGGGGGTGAATAAGACTGTCATGACACTTTCATAAACATGACATAACACCTGTCATGAACATGAATAAGTCTTCATGAATATTTATGACTGTTGTCATAAAGTGTCATTCGGTAAATTATGACACTTTTAATACAAAGTTGACATTATTCAAAATATCTTTGTTATGACAATTTGACATTAAACAAGAAATCATTACTGTTTAAACTTTACCTTTAATAACATAAAGTTACCTTATTTTTGAAGTGCAATCAGTAATACTTATATAAAAAATGTATATCAGTAATGATTTCTTGGTTAATGTCAAGTTGTCATAACAAAGACATTTTGAATAATGTCAACTTTGTATTAAAAGTGTCATAATTTACCGAATGACGCTTTATGACAACAGTCATAAATATTCATGAAGGCTTATTCATGTTCATGACAGGTTTTTATGACAGTGTCATGTCAGTCTTGATCACGCCCCTTCAAATAAAGTGTTACCCAAGTCTGCCAGTCCAGATTATATTGGGAAAATTCATTGGTTTTACATTTTCCTCTTAGTCTGATGGGAAAGTTGTTCACTTACAATAAAACTAAATGCATTAGATAACATTACATTGTACCACATTGGAGATTATAACCTTAATTAAAAGTCATGTTGTGAGAAATTGTAGAGAATGAGGGCTATATGTTAATATTCAAGGGGTCATAATGAGTGCCTCGTGTTTTATTCATTAGTCTACAGCTGCTGACATACAGTCCCACAAACACATCAGAATACTGTTTTGGGTGGCTACCATATTTTATGCACTATAAGGCCCACCTAAAAACTTTTAATTTCCTCAAAAGCCGACAGTGCGCATTATATATGGACCAATATTGAGCCACAGCAGGTCTAGCAACTACGGCAAGCAGCCGCCGACTTCATTTTCGCCCATAGAAGAAGAAACGTGCGGTGCATGCTGGGATAGTTGTCATAACGCTGGTATGTTAATAAAGTTTGACTGACCTATTTACCTACCGACCTGATAATCAGGTCGTCTGCAGGTCATTTAGCACCACCTTCTCCACCAACATGTTGTGTACGAATGGAGAAGGGGGACCATCGTCCAGCCACCCCCAGGCCCAATCACGGAAGGCTCTCCTTGCCAACCGGAGTCGGACAGTTTTGTTGACATTCCATTTAGTGCAGTTCCATCTACTGGATGCATAATGTAACTCCAGCCTATTCTATGCGCCTTATAATCCGGTGCGCCTTAAAGTGCAGAAACTACGGTACTCATGAATCAGTGCTTAAAAACAACTTTTTTCTATTTCTGTTTCTGTTGTATGATAAAATGGATGAGTAGACCTCAAACTGCATGCAGTCATAATGGCTGGTTTCTGTCATATATCAAGTAAAATGTATCTTG
>NW_015113796.1:0-5873 GCF_001443285.1 Poecilia latipinna
ACACAAGTTTCTCATGTGTTTCAACACATGAGAAACTTGTGTTTGTTTCAAAGCACAGACCAATCATGGTACACGTCATGTCTCTCATCTGCAGTAACGTTGCGAAGATTCTCTCCACAATCTTACCACATGACAGGTTCCAACGAATCGAGGGTCCAGCGAAAATTTCCTTATATCAGCCGAGCCACGCGAGCGCTTCAGGCGGACGCGTCTCTGGACCGAGAGATCACCGATCCCAATGAGCTACGACACCTTGATGAGTTCCTTGGGAATCAGGTAACATTTAACAACGTTGGTTTTGAGGTGGATAGCTTGAAACCCGTTTTGTGCTGCTCTTTGAATTATTCTCTTGCGTCCCGTCAACTTGTAATTTATAATTTCATCACTTTGTCAGGTGAATGAGTTGCAATCAAGAGTGAAAGAACTGTCCGTAACGGAGGGCATTTTCCTCTCTGCCACTATGGAGTTCAGGGAAACCATCAAAACCATGTACTCCTTACAAGTAAGTTACTTTCAAGAATTTCTAGTTGTTTCATTTTTTATTTCTATTTTATTTAACAAATTCTTATTAATTTTTTGACCCATAGAAGCCCAAAGTTTGCTACAAAAGCCTAATGAATGACTACCGTAACAAAGTGAGTGCATTGTCAGGACGAGGTAAGAAGTCAGAGGTCTCTCTGGTGGTCAACTTGTTCCAGTCTGTGCTGGACGGATTCATCAGAGCCGAAAATAAACGAGGCGAGTCCGAACCAGCCAAGGTAGATATTATGTTTTCATTCATCAGTCTTCATGGAGAGAGTAAAGATCTTTTGTTAGTTCTCTCAGAAAATTTACTTCTCCCTTCATTCAGACGACCAGGACGGGAAAGAAGAGGAAAAAAAATGAGAAATGTGTAAGTTAAACATCTTATCTGAGTTTATTCCTAATGAACATATTGAATAAACTGAAGTTGTTTCTGTCATTTTTGTGTCTGCAGATTGATAATCCTCTGGATCATCTGTTCAGCACATACCAGGTGAACATCATGCAGTCGTGTGACTTGTGTAATTCCTTCATCTGGGTAATGGAGAAAGCTTGCATGTGCAGCGGTGAGTAGATAATCTGTATATAATATGTCTGTTGTTTTTTAAAGCATGCAAACACAAGTAAATATCCTCCAATCTTATTGGTAGACCTGGTTAAATGTGTATAAAGTTATAAAATAAGATAATGTTTTATTGCTATTATGTGATCTCACACTGGAACATTTTGAAGAATCAACATTTGAGTACTTTTATTGTTGTACTCAAGTGTTTATTGTAGGGAAACTTCCAATTGGAATTCAATGATTTGCGGTTTTTGTGGATCATAACTATCTGTTTGACGCTATTCAAAATGGGAAAGGCGAGAGAGCATGCATTTCAAGTCGGGATGGAAAAACTGTAACCCAGTTGATTTATTGTGCATTACCACCACCAACTGGTGAGGACTGATGGAAATATTGTGAATTATCTCAGTTTCCACAAAAAGAATTATTTACTTTTGCATAAACTTTTCTTAAAGTACTCCATATTGAGCACAAGTGTTTTTGTGCTACTGTTTTATTTTCAGATATTTTACTGCTCAAAGATGTGAATCTATGCCCTTTTAAAGTAATAAATACCACCATGGCTCTTAATATGGGCAGGAAAAATGGAAAAATAAGAAATACATAAAATTAATACACTACTTATTACTAAATCAAAATCTTAGGTATTTTTAATGCAAATTGTGACCCAAAGAATCAAAGTTGAATTGTTGGGAGGTTCTAATAATACCCGGTCTGGTGTTGGTAGCTGTCGACTGTCTAAATGCTACATTGACAGTTTATGAAACTTAGAATATATTAGCCAACAATTATTGCACTGATATTGCAATGTCCATATATTTGCAGTACATTGTGCAGCTTTAATAACCAAAGTGCTGCTTTGGTCTAATGAGACTAATGAACACACATCCAAGCATGAATATTAAAAAAGGTTAATTATGGTGGAGGAAGTGTGATGCTGTGGGCTTTGGGAAGCTTGTTGGAGTGAAATATGATAAAATTTTCAATAAAAGTCTAAAGTGTCTTTCAGCAGGTTATTGGTATAAAGTATAAGACCAAATTATCACAGATATGATTCACTGGCCATAAAGTCAGCAAACATTTATGGTTGTTTCAATTCATAGAATGAAAAAGAAGAAAAGAGAAGAAAGGATGCATGACTTATGTGTGAAGAAACTTGGTCCCTTCCTGTCTGTGCAACAGCTGGGTTGTTAATAAATGTGGCAACTAGACTTTCTATAAATCAATGTTTTGGCTTCAGATTTTTTTTCCCACTTAGCAAATTGGAATTTTAAAAATGTCTGTGTGGACTTGCGCTCCAGTGAGAACAGACTGTTTATATGTAAAACTAAAGGTCATCTGTTTCCATTTTAGCTTGCAAGTTCATTTGTCACAAGAAATGTCTCGACAAAATCATCACAGACTGCTCAACACGGCGTTCCAAGATGGTGAGAGCTCAACCTTTTTAAAAACCTATTAAATCTTCATCAGTGGATTATTTTCATTTTCTCCAATCTTCTTGTTAGTATAACTCCTCCTGGTCTTTATATGTGTCAGGATGACAGTGTGCAAGGCTCACTACACTTTGGAGTTCAAGTGTGCGTCCTGACCAGTAAAACCAACCCAGTGCCCAAAGTGGTGGAGTTGTTGCTGATGCATGTGGAGCTGAACGGCCTCTACACCGAGGGCATTTACCGAAAGTCTGGGGCAGCTTGCCGAGCGAAGGAGCTACACCAGATTTTGCAGATTGGTAAAAAAAAAAAAAAAAAAAAGTTCGCATACAAAGAGGCGCTTTAACTCGTTTCCTTTTTTAAATATTAGCGCAGTTCCAGTTATCTTGACAAATTGAAACTGTACAAATACTTTTTTTTTTCTTATTTTGTTTTAAGGTCTTGGTTCTAAAATATTTCAGTAACGAGCCACATTCTTGTTAATTTTTTCCTTTTTCCTTTAACTTAAAGAGATAAACAAAAGTTTTGTCTCTAATCTTGCTCCATCAGATCCTGAAAATGTCTGTTTGGATAACTACCCCATCCACACCATCACCGGCCTCGTCAAGCGCTGGCTTAGAGAGCTTCCTGAACCCCTCATGACATTTCCTCTCTACAACGACTTCCTGCATGCTGCCGGTGACAGAACATTTACATATTTTACGTTTTGTTTGTAAGTTTGTTTTGCAATTCAGATAATTTGAAAATCATTTAACTCCCCTTTTCCTCAACATGCAGAGCTGCCAGAGAATCAGGAGAGAATAAGGGCTGTATACCAAAAAGTCGATGAGCTTCCTCCTGCTAATTACCACACTTTGGAGCGGCTTATTTTCCACCTTGTCAAGTAAGAAGACGCTTGCTTCTCATTTAAGTGATTAAAGCCTTAGATTTTAACCAGTGTCTGTTTCAGGGTTGCAAAGGAAGAGAAGCACAATAAGATGTCACCAACATCTCTGGCTATTGTGTTTGCTCCCTGCATCCTGCGCTCAGCTGATATAAGTGACCCTTTACTTTGTATGAAGGATGTGCCCAAAAGTACCCTGTAAGTAACCATACTAGCATACTACTATAACCTTTCATCCTGGTAAGGGTTTATTTAATAACGTACAAGTATTTGTAAAACGTAATGTTTCATGCAGATGTTTGGAGATCCTGATCAACGAGCAGCTGAGGCGCTACAACGAGAAGATGCAAGACATTCAGGAGCTGGAATATGCCGAGGCCCAGGCTGTCCATAAACTCAAACTAAGGAGACAAAACACGGTGAGACCACAGAGGCACAACCAAAAAGGCCTCTGATTGTAATTTGAATAATTTCCTGAAACAATATCCTGACCTCGTCTGCATCCTTCTGACTACATGTTAGCAAAAAATATGCATCTTATCATTAGCATCTCTTTTTCTAAATGACTGTACAAAACTGCCACTTGCTCACAAAGACATTGTTCCCATCTTTGTCTAAATCAGTGACAAGCCTTCAGAAATTTAAATTTTAAGGAGGCAGTGTTTTGAAAAATTCACTTTTTAAGCTTTACATTATGTTATAATGTTATTTCCTCATTTAAAAAGTACATACAGTCTTACATGCATGTTTGAGAAATCCTTCGATCTCCATGGCAACCATTCAACTGTGCAAAACACCTGGGTGGCCCTAGCTCCGCCTTCAGGGTGCAGCTCCTCCTTGGAGCATCAGTTTCCAAGCTTTCACAGAGAAGCCCTCCACCGCCACATCCCCACTCAGCTCCTTCAGACTAGCAGCAGCAGCAATTAGCAAACACCTTGTTTAAATGTTCATTAGCTGATGTCATTATAAAAATGTTAAAGAGGAGCAATGTTGTGATGACTTCCTGAAGGCAGAGTTTCAGAAAGAGCTTTTAAAAGAGTTTTTAAAGAGACGGAGGTCCAATTTCAAGTCGTTAAATTCCAAAGGGAAAATTTTGTTATATATATATAACATATATATATATATGTTTTTACTTGTTTACTGGATTGCATGGAAAAGACATAAAATTGCCCTTTTAATTTATTTGGTCGGGACAATTCATAATAATTAACATTTCTGTAAATGTACCAGAATTATCCAAGATGCTATTTTTCATCTGTTGACCCTGAAGGTTCAACCCGAAGCTGAGCAGAAGGTTCCACACCTACTGCAGTCTGATGAGTCCGACAGCACCATCATTGAAAGAATCAAATCAATCAAGCAAGAGAAGTAAACAAACACTGTTATTTTTTTATTCCTTAAATTGCTGAAATGAAAAGATTTGGTGCAACATTGTGTTGTTATTTTGTCTTTTCCTTGCAGGTTGGACATAGCGATCAGGTTACCTGAACTGGAGCAGGAACACTCGGACTCTGAAAACGTGGACTCTGCATCATCAGTGAGCTCAGACAGCCTGGACCAGCTGGGCGGCGTTGACTCGGAAGGTCAGTAGAAAGGTAAAGTACGTCAAGCTTCTTCTGGGTTTGCACAAATACTTGCAAAAGTGTCCATCCCCCTTTTATCTTTTTTCATGTTACAACAACAAATTTAAGGTGACAAAGCATTGTTCATATTTGGAACTGAAGAAAAATATAAAAAAAATTTAAAACAAAAAATTGAAAAGCATGGCATTCATTTGTGTCCTGTCTCCTCACCCTTTATTCTGATGGCCCTTTACATGTCCAAAATTCCTTGATCAGATTTAGATGTATTCAGACTAAATTATCTGAATGTATGATTTATACGAGCAAAGAATTAATTACATTCTCCAGGACTTATTCAGAGTAAAATCACTGATGTGTTTTAACATTTTTCTAAAAAATAAAAACTCAGAAGAAGTTGTACCTCCAGAAATGCCAGAAATTGTACACAAGTAAAGCTCTATTTATGTGCAGTTTTTCCACATGCTATTTGTAATAATTGCAGAGATTGTCTGTGTTGTTAATATTGTGCAAATCGGTTATGTCAGTAATTTGAAAAGTAAAAATTTCCCCGCAAATCATCCATCCATCCAAACTCCTGTGATGAAACTAATCCCAAGCGAACAGGCATCTCTGTGATTTGGACAGAAATGAGTGGGATCCATAGTATGATTAGGATTTTTTTTTCGTTTTCTTGATCCATTTTTATTTGCTTTTGGCTAAAAATGGAGGCCACATTGAAAACTTTTTGGGTCCCACGCCAGTAAAGCCCTATCGATCCGTAACTTACAGCATCAAAATCTCAGTCTTCAGTTATCCTGTGTGAAATATCATTATTCCACGATATTAAGTTGAAGTAGGAAGTGTCTGTGTGGTTAAAAAAAAAAAAAAAAAAAAAAAAACCCCCGGAAAGT